>NW_020442434.1:209806-216815 GCF_000699045.2 Agrilus planipennis
TTTTACCTTTTTTTTACAAGGTGGAAGTGCATTCGGCTTCTTCCCGGTAGGTACTTGTTACATCCACACTAGATCAGCTGAGCGACGTTGGTCGCCTAGATCCAGGCCCGTAATGAAACAAATTGTACGTTCAAATTTACAAAAACGATTTGCGAGCTCAATTGTCACTGGATTGAAAAATTGTATAACACTTTTTTGTTGTATTTTGTGTCAGGAAGCCATGTTTTTTTTTTAATTATTATAACTGGGACACCCTGTATGTATCACAGTATAAAGGGTTCATTTCCCAGCCACGCCTATACATCCCTCTCCAGTCGACACTTTTTTTACACAATTTAATTTATGAGTTCACCGCTAAGTAGGGACTGACTTACACAAAGTGTCATTGTGAAGCCGGAGTACATTTTGTATTTAAACACTTTGGTAAAACTATTGAACCGTCCTTATGTATGACAGTTCAGCGCACGTAAAGTCAACTCATGATGATCTGCCAAAAATGTCGCTATTTGAGGCAAATCAAACAAGTGAACCTACAGTTAAAACGTACGATGTTTGAATGGAGTTTTAAAAAACACTTTGTTTTAACTTTATTTGGTTCGGTTTTCAGAAACCGTTATTACACTTTATTTTTTTAACTATTTACACTCTAAAGATGGCAAATGAACAATTAACGTAGGTTTTACTTTCAGAGTGTTAATCAGATAGGAAATGTATGAGCTTATATACTAATTAGAAGTGTCATGACCGGTGGTGTGATCCATAGGTAGGGGCAAAGGTCGCCGGATGTAACTCCGCCTCCCTTAGGATAAAAGACATCCTCCTCTTCAAATGATCACAGAGCAAAGGGGTGCTGGAGATGTTTTCAACTTTTTGAGTTCCTTGCCAGTGTCTTTGTCCTTTTTGGGTTTATTAGACTTGAATAGTATCACGAACGAGAGGGTCGTGATGGTGGCATAAGATGCGAAGGTCAGCTGCTGTAGATGGACTGAAGTTTTTTCGATCTTATGCAGCAATGTTGTCATTTCTCAGTGGTCTTGAGGGTAATTGTTGAGTTTCAGAAACATTTATTTTAGAGTCTCATGGTCAATAAGGTAAGAGCTATCTTTGTAGTCCTTGTTTCTTCTTAATGATGTACAGTAAATTATAGGAGCCTTGAACAAATTTGTGACATTGTCTCAATTTGGTTAGCAGAAAAGTATTGGAGATTACTGACGACAGTATAATCGCCATACCATAGGGTAAAGGATTCATATTGAGGTTATATTAAGGGGTAAATTAATTTGAATATGATAGGAAAATTAAATATTAACAAAAAATGGTTTATTTATTGAATTTCAATCAATTTAATGGCTCTTCATTATCTGTAGATAGAAATGGTTTTTTCATAATATAGAAAAAGTGATTGATCTCTTCAAAAGTTACAAATAGTTGAACTTGCAGTTCACTTTCTGAAGAGTACCCGTAGCAACTAAACGCATGAATGACTCATCACAATTTTCTTGAATACTGTCAATGAAATATTAGATATGTGATGAGCAAATGACATTTTTCATGATAGCGTAAAGTTAATAAAGTAAGTAAAGTAATGAAATTGGGAAAATATGTAATATGGGTACTGTCGAAATTTTTTGATCAAAGATAATGTTGCTATCTAGTCTCGGCTTGTGTCAGGTTGAGGAGAAGGGTGTCTTCGTCATCCCGCAATAAAACATCTATTCTCGCCCTTCTAGTGTTACGAAGCGGAATTTTTCTAATTCTTGCTTGTCCTGCCACATTCCTTGGATTCTGTCATCTGTTTGGTTAATTTTGGTCGTTCTTTGAAATTTAGGGGCCATTTTAGATTTGCCAGATGCTTTGGTGTAAATTGCTTTAGGTAATTCAGGATAGGGTCACATTGTTGATTAATATTGTCTAGGGCTTTTTGGTTTCTGTCTAAATTTCGATTTTTAACTTATTCATATAATACTGTCATTTTTTTAATTCTGTTGTGTATGTAATTGCTGGGGTTGTTGAACTCTGGGGGTTCCGAGTACGTTATGTCTTTATAGGGTCCATGAATTATTTGAAAAGGTCTAAATTTGGTAGTAGATTGAATTGAATTGTACATAAAAATAGATTGTATCATTAAATTTGGAATAGTCTCATCAGGGTAGGTTTGTTTCAAAATTGTTAATTTTTCTTTTAGTGTGCCGTGAATTCTTTCAAGCGGGCTGATAGTAGTTGGGTTGCCCGTGCTTGCGAAATGTAAGTCAATGTGATAGAGTTTCCAAAGTCTTTGAGATGGGGGTTGTTCTGTCCCCATGTCAACTAAAATTTTGCGTGGAAGATTATGATGGTTAATGAAATGTCTTAATTTATAAACTATGGTAATACCATTTTTATCCGTTATGTAATAAGCTTGCATATATTTACCGAAATGGTCGAAAAATATAAAAAATGTATTGTTTTCAATTGTAAATAAGTCCATCATTATTATTTCAAACGGTTTTGATGTTACTACGGGTCCTTTATATGGTGGTTAATAAGGGTTTCGTTAATATTTAGATTTTAAACATACATCGCATTTATTGATGTAAAATGCAATTAATTTCTTTAAATTTGGATAATAAAATTTTGTTCTGAAATGGGAATGGTCTCTTCAATTTCATTATGATTAGTACCATGACAGTTCGATATTAGTTCAAGAGCTTTTTCCCTGTTATAGGGTGTTAAATCAAGAAGGGTTTTTGTGAAGGTAACTTTATTGTTTTGTCCCAATAATACTTCATATAATGTATGAAATGTAGAGAGTTGGAAAGCGTCGTTGATTTTGTTGTCAAAATATATTCCTACTTGAATAGGTACTTTAAAGGGTGTGTTTGTTCGTCTTCTAAACTAATATTAATACTGAGTCGACCATTTGGTAGTGTTTTTGTCGTAAATTTTCGTTTTCCTAACTTCAATGTGAATTGTAAAGGGAAAACCTGAAGGGGTTTCTTTTCGAATAATTTAATCAGTAGGTACAGGGTCTTCTTGATTAGAGTGTACAGTGACTTAATCGTTATTGTCATTGTTCGATTCATTGTCATTAATTGGTTCAAGTAATTCGGCTAATTGGGTTAAAAGTTCATCAGCTTCTTCAGGGGATAAAAAGTCTATGTCCTGGTCTGAAAAGGGGTTAGCGAGTAGTGAGTCTATGTCGAACTGGTCGTCTTCTTCAAGTACATTTATTTCCATGTGTTAAAGTGCGTCTACTACGTGATTTTCTTTACGTTGTATGTGTTTAATTTCAAAATTATATTCCGAAAGTTTAATTTTTTAGCGTGCTAGTCTGCTATTAGGTTCTTTGAGGTTTTGTAACCAAACTAGGAGCACGTGATCTATAAAAAGGGTGAATTTTCTACCGTAGATGTAAGGCTTAAAATGTTTACTAGATTCTAATACAGCCAATAGTTCTTTTTCTGTAGTACTATAATTTCGTTCAGCCGTATTAAGGGTGCGAGAATAGAATGCGAATACGTAATTTTGTTTATCGAGGCCTGTGTTTTCATTTTGCTTGATGGTATTTTCGTCTAATTGTGAGTCAGTAAAATCGTCAGTGAAACTATCAGGTTCATAGGAGATATCGGTATCAAAAGATTGGACAGGAAGTAGGCGTCTCCGTATTCGTCATAAACATACATGTCTTGTTCAACATTTGTTAGTTCTTCAACAAGGAAATTGGATCTTTGCTAGTTTTGGAAATTGTTAGGTCTTGATTGATTTGGAAGATTATTGGGTCGTCTAAATTGAGAAACAGTTCTCATGGAAACGTCACCAGTTTTAGAAGGTCTTTGATAATTATTTCGAGGAGTATACCTGTGTTATTGTTGGAATACCAGGTGAGGCTTAGACGCAATGAAAGGTCTGAAGGGAGAATTTCTATTTAACAGAAAAAATTGTTATCTAGGAATTTGTTGAAAAGTTTGAGGTTTAGTAAAAGGTTGTCTTTGCATTGGATTGAGGTTTTGTCGAGGTGCAAAGTGATTTGTCTGTGGATGTTTTTGCGCGATGTTGTGGTGCGGGTGTGGCTTTTTAGAAGTACCTGCCATTTGCCTATATATTTCCAATTTCTTATTTAACTTAAACAGGAGATATAGCAATTGTACTCACGTTTTAAAATCCTCCCAATACTCCTGATCGTTTAGTGGAACGTTTCGTCAGGAATTGTCCAGTCGAAGGTGAAGGACTCTTCAGGTGATGAAATGGTGTTTCAGAGGTCGAAAATCTTTTCCATGGATGTTGGTTCCAGATTGAGACGTCGCAGAAGTTGAAACATGTATCATTTTATATGGTATGAAATTCGTAGATTTCCACCCTCTCTATCGTGTTCGTAGCGCCAGTTAAAACGTACGATGTTCGAGTGGAGTTTTAAAAAACACTTTGTTTTAACAAATTTATTTGGTTCGGTTTTCAGGAACCGTTATTACACTTTATTATTTTAACTGTTTACACTCTAAACATGGCAAATGAACTACTAACATAGGTTTTACCTATAGAGCAGTTAGACTGTTAATAAGATAGGAAATGTATGAGCTTATATGCTAATTTAAAAGTGTCATGGTGTGTTCCATAGGTAGGGGTATAAGTCTCCGGACGCAACTGTACCGAACAATGTGTCTTTATTATTTTGTCATGACTGGGCATAAGGCACAAATTACAAATGGATTTATAGTTAGTTGTCAAGTAATTTAGATAGATAACACTACAAATGAAAATTAAATAAAAACGTTTATAAAATGGAATCTTCTCTCAATGCAGATGTTGTATACCTCTGACACCAAACAGTTTTTTATACGTGTGTGTTGAGACGAATTTATTATTAAGATGGAAACAAAGCAGAGTACCAACTATAACGACTTGTATTTCCTAATTCTAATTTACAAAATATCCGAACATAGATTTCAACAACGAGTGAAGGTAATTGTAATATTCGTACTAATTTGGAAAGACAAAGTTTTGATAGTTATAGATAATTGACGTCACAGATAAAATTGTCATTATGTTCTGAAATTGAATATTCTATCTTTATTAAATATTGTGAATAACTATCACTCTAGTCTCTGGGAAAGAGAAACGTTAGTGTTGATCNGAGCTCATGAATGGGCGATTTGGTTGCTATTCTACAGTTTACCAATTTTAAAGTCAGTATTACCAAAAAAATATGTTGATCACTGGGCATTACTTGTCAATAGTATATCTATCTTATTAGAAACTTCTGTTATGCGATCTAAATTAGTCTTGGCAGAACGAGATTTACTTCAATTTGTAAATGATGTTCCAACTTTGTACTCTGTAGAACATGTATCGTTCAATATTCGTCTATTACTGCATTTAACAAATAGTGTATTCAAATGGGGACCCCTTTGGACACACAGCATGTTTCCATATGAAGATTTTAATAAAGAGTTGAAATCTTTAGTAAAAAGCTCTCAAGGAGTGTCACTCCAAATCTGTAATACTTTTCAACAAAAATGTGCTTTAGTGCGACTTTATAACGTTTGCTCAGAATACCTTTCAGATATTCAGAGAAGATGTTTAAATAATATTTTAAAGAAAAAAGAGCCTCCTCGAATTTCTTTGAGCTTGTATGGTGTGTCTGTAATAGGAGAATCACTTCCAATTGATATTTTACCGAGAAATTATTATTTAGCATTACAGAGAATAAACATTGCAGTAGAAAGTTCCCAAAATATCCAATATTTTCGAAGAATAATGATTCAAAATGAGATAATATGTTCCAAAACGTATAAAAAATTTAAAAACAGAAGAAATTATGTAGTAATGTTGAAAAATTGTGAAATTTTTGAAATTGAAGAATTTGTAGTAATTACTATAGGAGATACACTCGAATGTTATGCTTTAGGGATATATTTTAATGATTATCATCATAATGTATTTGGAACCCCAATAAACCATATGGTTTTTTTGAATGCAGCATGTGAAGATTTATCAGCTGTAAATGTTACAATGATAAAAGAAAAAGTAACCTTAATTGAAATTCCACAATCATCAATACTTGTATCTTGTAGACATCCAAATCACAATGAATTTCTCATGTAACAAAATTTAAAAAGAACTAATAAAACATGTTTTCTAATATTAATTTATAAAGAGACTTATGATTTTTTAATATTTTAATCTAATAATACTAATAGGCATTGTTAAATATATGCGTAAACCGCTAGAGAAAGCATCCATCAAAATATTTATTCCGTATATCCAGAATTTCAAAAGTATATTCATTATAGTAATCTTTTCGAAACAGATTATTTACTAAATTTTATATACATCTAAAGTATATAGGAAATCTATTTATATTATACTTTTCAGTATACAAAAAATATTTTAATAAATATTCATTATGTATAATTTACATGTGTGTGGATCTTATAACATAAATATAAAAACAACATAACAATAGTATATTGTAAGTATACGAAATATATTTTTTTTATCATTTTTGTATACGAACTATCTTTTTTTTATAATAATCGTATAACACGTATATTTCAAAAGTATACCTAAAATATAATTCTTTCCGTGCGGGGGACACCGGCTGTGATGGGTTTACTGGCAGAAAGAGCAGAGCTAACGTGGACCCGAAGGCTTCTGTCTGTGAGGAAGGACCTGATAACCCCAACTAGAAAGTGTGGGATGTTAAGGGCGATGAGTTTGGAAATAAGACCTTCGTGCACAGTGCGGTTATGTGCTTTGGTGGCAGGACTTTAAGGACTCCGTTGGCAATTCCGTCAGCGCCAGGGGCTTTTCTCTTTTTTAGAGATCGGATAATGAGAAAGATTTCTCGTGGGGACGTGTGTTTGAAGTCGGAATTCAGGGGAACGAAGTTCTGGGAGACGGCTTTGGTACGCTCGTGAAAGTCGGCAAGATCCACTGGGCTTGGTAGTGGGGAGCACTGGAGACACAAAGAGTCTGCGAAGATTGCAGCTTTTTCTTCGTCTGAGGAATAGGTGGAGCCGTTCTGTTTAAG
>NW_020442434.1:218489-285911 GCF_000699045.2 Agrilus planipennis
CTCTAGTCTCTGGGAAAGAGAAACGTTAGTGTTGATCATTTAATAATTTGGACAAATAATGGTCTTGAAATGTTTACACGTAAACATTGCAAGAAAGGAAATGACTTATTTATTTTATTATCTAGTTTACTGAATAATCTGTATTTAATATCCATTAAAATATTTCTTTTTGAAATAACATACAGTGATTATTATTCATATTAAAGAAGTAAAAGAAATTATTGATATCTAACACCTTCACTCTTTAAGAATTTTGATGGGAGAAAAACATCGCAATTTAACTTAAATCTACTAATTTACATACATATGAACATAGCAAAGGTAAATTGATTTTTTAAAACTTAGAGCTATTATAATTATTTTTATTATGTTAAATTTCAAATTTTCTTTGAGAAACATTGATTTTTCTAATAATATTATTAGAAGATGAATTTTGAAAATTTGGAGGCAAGGACGAGCTTCTAGAGTTTTGTTTACAATAGTCATTGTTTTCCTCTTCATTTTCTCGAATTGATCGTAATCGATCTAAACGCACTAATTGTCCTTCACTTAACTCAATTCTTTCATTATGATTTGTTATACAAATCCTCGCACAAGACACCTTTCGGTAAACACTTTTTTAGAAAAAGGAAACGACGATAACAATATAACACAAACACTAAGAGTAGAACCACCTCGATTATGGTTGAGAACCATGATTGATGTTTTACAATAAAGGGTTTACTCATGTGTTGATTTAAGATTTTCTCGAACCGTTCCAACTTGTGTTGTGAATGCCTTAGTTCGTAGATGTTGAAATCCTTAATTTCCATAGGTTCCATGATTCTATCGCTTTGGTTTAAAATTTTTGTATGTCGTACACAACAGTCGTCGGTATCCATATTAACATTGGAGAGAAAATTGGTCTAATTGCAAATGTAATCACAGGTAGCATGTAAGACGGTGGAATATGTAAAGCACTTGCATTCTTGATCTTAATTTTATAATTCCAACATTATCCAATTCTACGTCGATGATGTTTGTTGATGTACCCTCGCAACCAATAGAAACAATTGTTTACCGTAGACATAATGAATAGCCATGAGTTTGCAGACAATGGATGCCACATTTCCAAATGAGCCTTTATGTTGTGAACGGGGCAATCCTTTGGAATTCGAGCGATGGAACTAGTCTTTAAGGGTGTCTCACAAACTGGCCTTTCAGATGTTTGGTAGATAAAATCATTTTCGAACACAAATACTGTTCTTCTGAACGTTTTTTACATTGCGATAAGTCCTTTAGTCGGCCGTACAGAGTTCTAGTTGTACCCAACAAAAAAAAGGATAATTAGGATATATATATGAATGAACATCTGAATGTGACATTGGTACCGGTAAAGGTATCAGGTTATACAGATTATAAATTTGTACGTGAACTATTGGAATCCTTAAGGCATAAGTACCACTGTCATAAATCACACTGATATCAAGAAGAAAATAAATTTTATAGAAATCTTCAATATTTGTTAAAGAAATAGGGAACTCAATATTACCCTTCGATTTAATTTTTATTAATTCGTTTCTTAGATTCACGTGTGTTATTACAGATGGATGAAGAATGTTTTGTCTAGCAAATAAAATCGCAGAAAAATTCTAGTCGTATTGTTCAAGTAAATTGTTTATAATTTGAGACAAATGATTAAAATTTTCATCAATGACCTAACCCAATTTTAGATTCTGTATTTTACTACTTGTTATTTGACTACATTTATTAAATTTATTGATATTACTATTTAGTTTATTTTCATTTATTCTGAATGACTGAGCTGAGATATTATAATTTTTAATAGCATCAGATATGGTATGAATTTGTTGCTTCATTGAGACCTGTACATCATGATTTTGTTTGACAAGAGAATGAATGGATACGCTATAATATTTAGTATTCTCCGAATCCGGTGTACCAAATAACCTATTCATTGCGTAAGATACCCCATTGAATAAACCTCGGCAATCGCGTCTTTTATTTGTAAATTTTCTACCTATGAGATGAAGAATTGTTTCAAATTTTGTCTTTAGTTATGATATTTTTGACTGAATTAATTTGTCTGCTTCTTGACAGGTAGTTAAAGTAGGAGTTTCAGTGCATAAGTAAAGAGTTTTATCGTACATTGAGCTTATAAAATTGAACTTATTTTCAAAATTCGACATGTAAGTAAACGATAATAAAGTGAAATGGCTGTCCGACATCCTCGCCATTCCGAAATTGTGATAAAAAATATCTGAATTACTTGATACAGGTTTAATAGAAAAAGGTAATGTTGCGAATATAATTTTAGGAAGAATTCCAAGAAAGAGTACAAAGATATGTCTCGAATTAGTTATCATTTTGTGAACCTGAAACAAAATGTTTCATCAGATTAATATAATATGTAACTAACTTATTTCTTTTTTATTTCTACACTTACTGTATCTTTACTATTTTATATGGTACTTTTTGGTTAGGATTTAATTTTTTATTAAGACGTGGTTTAATATTTTTGTTTAGAATGTGTACTAAATCATTAATTTTGAATTCTACTTTGTTGATCCCTTTATCATGGTAATTTTTAGATTTATCTTTTGAATTTATTGATGACTTGCGTGCTATCTCGTGTGCCTTATTAAGTTTTAATTTTAAATTAGAGTAATAATCTTCATACGAATATATAAATTCCGGTGAAAAATAAATTAAAATAAAAGTAAAATTTATGATAGTGATCTACTAGAAGGGCCTGGTTCTGCACTAGGAGGCCTATCCTGTAATGGAAATTTTTTGTTAATGCGGTTAATTTTCATGAAACATGAATATTAGTTGGTTGATTTGATTTTTCTCTTATACCTGAAATTTTATTTTTTTCAATTGAAGTTATGTTTACTTTATCGTATTGTAATGTTCGTGGGTTTAACAAAATTAACTTCTAAGACTGATAACGACAAAAACTATTTATTTACACTAATTTATTAATATATCACTATTCACTGCGCTATTTATTTCACTGCTATCACTGTCAATTTATTTCTGGATTCCCTTCTGCAACGGTCAATTTATTTTTTCCTTTCTCGGCGATCGTCTCTTTAAATACTCTTTTGTTTACTTTCGAGAACATTCTGGAGACATCCGGATAGTTTATTTTTTCGTTGAACTGTTTAACTGCTTTCCCAGAGTGCAGGTACGACACGCATATTTACAAATACGGCGCACATGGAGAAAGGGGCTCGCGGCTAGACGGCGAATCGATAATCCGTTCACGCACACGTGTACCGATCGCAGACAAACACACTAGTGCTCGCTACAGTATCTTGGGTCCGCTTTTCTTATCTTCTGTTTTACAAAATAAACTGCAGGTTCGTTAATTTCTACTGTAAGACCTTAATTTGGTTACACTTTTCTATATTTTTAGTACTTTTATCAAGTTGTTTATGGTATATTTGATCATACAACGCCAGTAATTCACTTAATTAATTTACGGACATATTAGAAATGGCTCGTAATAAGTATTAATTTATTGTGCGATGTTAGGGAAGAATTGTTGATATTAGTAAATAACTGTAAATGTTGATTATTCCTTATAATCATTTATTTATAGGAAATCTGTTATATTATAATTAAATTTAATACATACTTTCATCGTCTACTTCCATCACTACATCAGAGTACACGTCCCTCACAGTTTTGAATGCTTAACAATCAAGTTGTTTATGGTATATTTGATCATAGAACGGCAGTAATTCACTTAATTAATTTACGGACATATTAGAAATGGCTCGTAATAAGTATTAATTTATTGTGCGGTGTTAGGGAAGAATTGTTAATATTAGTAAATAACTGTAAATGTTGATTATTCCTTATAATCATTTATTTATAGGAAATCTAGTGTTTTATAAGAACCATTCTGTTTATAATATTTTAATTAATAAAAAACACAGTATTATTTCACTATTTTTATTTTTATGATGCCTGACAGTAACGTTAAATAATAAAGTTTTCAAAAAAAAAGGAGAAATTGTTTTGTTTTTGAACTATTTTGGATATTTTTTATTGTTATTTATCTCATAGTTGGTCAAGATTAAACTTTTACGGCAATATCTATCAATTATAACAATAGATAATAGATTATAACTGATATATCAAATAGTTACTTTCTTTCAGAGTATATAGGGCAATAGTGTAGTTTCATATTATATTTTAATGAATTATTTTTTATTCAAAATAGATATTTCTTAAAAATAATGTGCCGAATTATTAAAATTAAAAAGAAATTCTAGTCCAAGAGTATAAAAAATATAGGTCAGTCTTTAGAAAAATGTATATATGTATACTATAGGCACACAAAAAAAACTAATTTATAACACTAAAAAAGTACTTTTTATGCGATAAAAAATACAGATAATTCTTCAGACAAAATCAACACGTGCTTGCCTCGTGCACGGCAGAAAAGCAAATCGAGATAATGGCCGCCGGCAGTCGTCCTCCGCTCAAGCGGCGAGTAGCTAGGAGAGGGGGAGAGGTCGTAGACACTCGGTAAGCGAGAGTTCTGCAGCGTGAGTAGTCTAGGAACTGGAAGATGTCGCGTCGATGTCGATTTGGGTCTCAAATTGAGGAATCAAGCTAATTTCTTAACACTTCCTTTAGTTATTAACTTGAATCTAGGAGTGCTAAATTGAACATTAATCATGATGGGAAATGAACTAATTGGTCTGTCTGAAATGGGCATTAAAGGTATAGGATTTTCTTGGGCTGAGTGTACTGTTTGTTGGTCATCTAGCTAAATTGAAATCGTTTAGAAATTCATCTACTTCGGATGTTAAATCAGATGGATTATTAAAAAGTGAGTCAAAGTCTAAATTTTCGAAATCATCTTCTAACGCATTAATTTCTACTAGAGAGAGGGCTTCAGCAACGACATTTTCTTTACCCTTAATATGTTTGATATCGAAATCATATTCTTCTAATTTAATCTTCCAACGTCAAAGTCGATTCTGTGGAGCTTTAACGGAATGTATCCACACTAGAGGTTGGTGATCCGTTTGTAATATGAATTTCCTACCAAATATATATGGGCGAAAGTGCTTACATGAGTCTATTATAGAAAGAAGCTCTTTTTCAATTGTAGAGTAGTTACGTTCAGCACTGTTAAAAGTCCTACTATAAAACGCGATAGGGTGTTTATCTTGCTATAAGACTGAATCAATTGCTTTGTCTGAAGCATCGGTTGTAATGGTAAACGTTTTAGAGAAGTCAGGATAGGCTAAAATAGGGGCGTTGGTTGTCAATTCTTTAATTTGTTTAACTGCATTTATATAATTTGGGGATTGATACTCAATTTTGGAATTTTTCTTGAGACAACGAGTAAGAGGAGTAACAACTTTTGCATAATTTTTAATAAATTTGCGATAAAAGCCTGACAAGCCAAGAAATGCACGTAAAGCTTTTATGTTGTGCGGTAATTTTTGATAGCTTTATTATTGTCGGGGTTTGGACGAATGCCTTCAGTGGAAATATGTGTCCACGAAAAGGTACTTCCTTACGAAGCAACTCTGACTTATCCAGGGAAACTTTTAAATTGACAGATTTTGATTTTTCAAAGATAAGTCGTAGATGGGTGATATGTTCCTGAAGG
This sequence comes from Agrilus planipennis, assembly GCF_000699045.2. Lineage (NCBI taxonomy): Eukaryota > Metazoa > Arthropoda > Insecta > Coleoptera > Buprestidae > Agrilus > Agrilus planipennis. The sequence goes on from NW_020442434.1 coordinate 224,131, forward strand.
GATTTACTAAACATGACTATATCATCCATATATACAAAGACGGATTTGTAAAGGTGTTTTTTTAAAACTTCATCCATCATGCGTTGGAAGGTCGCGGGAGCGTTCTTCAACCCAAAGGACATTCGAACATACTCATAGTGGCCGTTATCAACTGAGAATGCTGTTTTTTCAATTGAACGCGGGTCCATCAGTATTTGAAGGAAACCGGATGCGAGATCTAAGGTGGTATAATAACTACATTTTCCTAACGCATCTAATACATCGTTTATTCTAGGGAGTGGATATTTATCTTTAACTTTTTTCTTATTTAATTCCCTAAAATCTATAACCATGCGCCACTTTTTTTTACCGGACGCATCAATTTTTTTAGGTACTATCCAAACAGAGCTCAAACAGGGGCTAATCGAAGGTTTTATAATATTGTCACTTAAAAGTTTAGTAATTTGTTTTTGGATTTCTTCCTTAAGTTTTTGAGGATAACGAAATGATTTTTTATAAATAGGTTCATCATCGGTTGTTCGAATGTGGTGTTTAATATTGGTGACTGCGGTGAGTTTTGATTGTTCTTAATGAAAGATGCTTTTGTATTGGTGACATAATTTAATGATTTTATCTTTTTCTTCTGCATTCATGTGTTCTGTATGCAGACCTTTCGTCGGATTGATAAGCGTAACCTTCATTTGCGGAACAAATACCTGGTAAAATGTGTTCATGATTGTTAGTAATGACAAAATTTCCTTTATGAATTGTGACGGGTGTTTGCTTAAGTGAATAGGTGTTAATGATCTTGTCTCTTGTTTCGAGAAATGGAATGACGGTATTAGGTGTGGTAATGGTCTGGTTATTATAATCATTTATGGCATTTATTAATTTAAGGTCTACGTTGCTAATGAGTGCGTCGGATGTCTGATGAAATTTGAAAATTAAAAATTCAATTATCGTGTCCTCGCCAAATTCATGTAATAGTGTAATTTTTAGACGATACTGACCGTTTGTTTTACCGTGAGCTGTTCTAATTTCGAATGGCTCACAATATACAAGATATTCTGAAAATAATTTTTCTGCCAATTCCGGGTTCATTACTGATTTAGATGCTCCGCTATCTATTAAAATTTTACAATTAAATGTGATTGATTGTATATATGGTAATCTTGGTGTTTTGATTAATAAATTATCATCTAAATCTAAGTACTCTGAGGTTCGTCGGAGGCTGGTATTGGAAAATTTTCATTTTCTTGAGTATGTATGTCTTGTTCAAGGGATTCGATACTTGGTTCGGGATAGTTGTCATATTCTTCGAGGTATGATTCGGGATTAATGGGAAGGTAGGCATTTCCTTCTTCATCATAAACTATTTGTAATTCATTTTCCAAATTTGTCACTTCCTCCATTTTATAATGAGGGTGCGCATTGAGGGTAACATTTTGGAAATAGTTAACAAATGGTTTTCGAAACTGTGAGACAGTTCTCATGGAGACATTTCTTGTGCCTAAAGGATTTTGTTGTAGGATGAAATGTTGTCTAGGAAATTGATTGTTTTGAGATTTATTTTGAAGGAAAGCAGGATGTGGTTTCGGTGCTATGAATGGTCTAGGAGTTTGTCCCATAGTTGTAGGTAGAGGTCAATGTTGTTGTCTAATTTGATTATGAGATTGAGAAAAGAAAGGTCGTCTTGAAGATTGTGGTTGATATGAATGAAAGATTTTAGGTCTAGGTTGAGTATTGGGTATTTTTGATGTGTTTTGTGTGTGTATTATTTTGTTTCTTGATGCCTGTATATGTTGCATTTGCTGGTACATAAGTGTGGATTGATTTAAATTTTGCAGTTCTTTGCAATGTGTTAGAGCATTTTGCAAATTAAGAGGGCGCCCATATAAAAGATGTGTTCTGTATGGTTCGTTAATTGCAGCGCAAAAGACTTTAATAGCTTCTCTTTTATAGAGGTCCCTACGATATTGTTGGTCGGTTTGACCCTCTACTGATTCGTTTAACTTACTAAAAATAGAATGAACCCTAAGAGAATAATTTTCATAATGTTCATTTTGAAACATAGCGCAACCTAAAAGCTGATTATAAAGTAAATCTGTACTTTCTGTGCAACCAAAAATTCTTAAGGGTAGGCCAATCATCTGGTCTTTCGACCGAATACAATAAACTAGCTTCACCTTTTAATTTATCGGTAATAGCTAAGAATTTTGTTGTTTGATATTCTGGACTAGAAGTGGATACATTTTGCCAAAAGTTATCTACAGACTTAATAAATTGGGTTAATTCAGTTTCTCTTCCATCAAAATTCGGGATGAGACCAAAGAAGAAGTCAGAACGAGTTTTAAACTCAGCTAGGGAGATAGCAATTGTTGCCTGGGTAGTGGTCATTTTGTATATCAAAGAGAGCAAGGATAACGAGTAATGAAACGAACACTGTACTTACTTGATTAAAAACTCTCTGAAAAATAGGAGACGCAGTGGATTGTCCTAGTTCCTGATGAATAGGGCGGTATCCTGGGTGCCGTCCTACTTCCTGATGGATTATTGCTGAAGGTTCTTCGAGTTCGTTTTTGAATTCCAAACGTTGCAGCTCTTGGAGTTGAGGATTTTTCTATATTTTCTTGATGAAATTACCAGTGAAGACCTTTTTGGAATCCTGTGCCCAGCGCCAATTATAAGAAGATTTCACAACAAGCGTTTTTTTAAACACTATTTATTTCAGCACAGAATTTTTACGAAAAATGACTTAATTAGGCAATTTAGCTTTCAAACTGGCATAATAGCACGTTTTTGACAGAAACTTAGAGTCTGATAATAACAACATAAATATGAACTTATTGGGATCCGTCAAATGGGCATTCACCATCTGATGGCAAAATTTATAACTCGAATGAGGGAAAAATTTACATAGTAACTGTGCACGCAAATTGTAAAATTGTTTATTAAAATTAAAAAAGTAAAAAACTTATTGATAATGGAATCCGCAAAGTTTTCTCCTCGTGGTAGATCGAATAAAAAGTTAGTCTGTTCAGTGAAAGGCTGTAATAGCACCTCCAACAGAGATCTTGAATTGTGTTTTCATTACTTTCCGATAAAAACAGACTGTTTTATATACATAAAAAATATTTTTGGAAAATTAGAGAAAAAAAAATTAGAATGTTGAATGAAAGTAATAGGTGTCAATAAAGTGAATTCCGGAATGAAAATTTGTTCAAGTCATTTTTATATGGATGATTATATTTTACCAAGTAAGTCGATATACTTAACCTCAATATTACAAACTTTTAATAAATCAAATAATTATTATTCATTATTGCTTGTTCATAGATGCGCCAGCAAAATTAAAACGTTTGAAGAAAAGTGCTGTTCCTTCATTAAATCTACCGCATTCTACTAATGAAAAAAGTAAACATGACAGAAAAGTCAGAGTTTTGAAGAGAAACATTAAAAAAGCAATGTAATAGAGAAGCTTCAACAAGTTGAACTAATGAACTGTCATCAATCTGTAGTTATGTTTCAGATATTATTAATAGTGAGCAAAATGCACCAACCTACTGTGGAAAATGTAAAAAAAGTTCATCCACTAAAGATTTTGGAGTGCAGGTAGAAACTGTTTTTCTGAAATCAAACCTCCTAAATTTGTTAAAGAATGATGCACAGTTAAGTGCTTTTACTGGTATTGAGTCATTTGCAATTTTAAATACTCTTGTTGAAATCGTGACACTTAAATTTGGCAATCAACTGAATCATCATAACGTGAAAATGAGTATTCGTGATAAAGTAGTGATGACATACGTGAAATTAAAACAAAATACGCCTTATAATTGTTTAGCTATTTTATTTGATTGTTGTTCAGAAAACACGTGTCATCGAGTATTTCTTGATATGATTAAAGTCTTGAGTTTGTGTCAGAGGAATTATTAAATGGCCATCCGAAGAAACAGCTTCGAAAAACCTTCCTGTCTGTTTCGAAGGATTTGAAGATACAAGAGTCGTTCTTGACTTTACAGAAATATTTATCCAACAACCAAAAAATCTCTGTTGTCAAGTGATAACTCATTCTTCCTATAAAAAAGGGCAAACTTGTCAATTCATGACAGGTGTAACACCAGCTGGAAACATATCCTTTATTAGTCAAGCTATGGTGGTCGAATCAGTGGCAAAGCTATATTCAATGGTTGTGGTATTAAAAAGCTATTGGAACCTGGTGATGGCGTGATGGTTGACAGAGGTTTCCATATAGAGGATTAATGTGAAGCAAATAAATGGATTATGTACAGACCTCCTTTTTTGAAGGGTAAAAAACCATTTTCAAAGGCAGAATCGATTGAAACTGCAAAAATAGCAAAAGCAAGGATACACATAGAACGTTCAAACCAAAGGATCAAAACGTTTAAAATTATGTCAGAGACCATGCCCGGTTTTTTAGTGCCAATAATTGATGATATTTTTACTGTAATCTGTGCAACAGTTAACTTGGGCTCACCAATCATAGAAAACAAAAATTTCATGAAAATATAGTAAATTGTAAATACATAAATAAATAAAACAAATTTGGTATAAGAACGAATATGTTTATTAATTTATAATAGAATTAACAATTTAAATTAGATTTAACTTTATAACAAATGCAATATTTTCTTCGGAAAATTTATTAATATAAGTTAAATATTTATAACCATAAATAAATATCTTTTTTAATGAACACTTATAAACCTNCATAAAAAATATTTTTGGAAAATTAGAGAAAAAAAAAAAATTAGAATGTTGGATGAAAGCAATAGGTGTCAATAAAGTGAATTCCGGAATGAAAATTTGTTCACGTCATTTTTATATGGATGATTATATTTTACCAAGTAAGTAGATATACTTGACCTCAATATTACAAACTTTTAATAAATCAAATAATTATTCCTTATTGCTTATTCATAGATGCGCCAGCAAAATTAAAACGTTTAAAGAAAAGTGCTGTTCCTTCATTAAATCTACCGCATTCTACTAATGAAAAAAGTAAACATGACAGAAAAGTCAGAGTTTTGAAGAGAAACATTAAAAAAAGCAATGTAACAGAGAAGCTTCAACAAGTTGAACTAATGAACTGTCATCAATCTGTAGTGGATGAGGATATATCAGAAAGTGTGCAAGATGTTTCGGATGTTATTATTAATAGTGAGCAAAATGCACCAACCTACTCTGAAAAATGTAAAAAAAGTTCATCCACTAAAGATTTTGGAGTGCAGGTAGAAACTGTTTTTCTGAAATCAAACCTCCTAAATTTGTTAAAGAATGATGCACAGTTAAGTGCTTTTACTGGTATTGAGTCATTTGCAATTTTAAATACTCTTGTTGAAATCGTGACACTTAAATTTGGCAATCAACTGAATCATCATAACGTGAAAATGAGTATTCGTGATAAAGTAGTGATGACATACGTGAAATTAAAACAAAATACGCCTTATAATTGTTTAGCTATTTTATTTGATTGTTGTTCAGAAAACACGTGTCATCGAGTATTTCTTGATATGATTAAAGTCTTGAGTTTGTGTCAGAGGAATTATTAAATGGCCATCCGAAGAAACAGCTTCGAAAAACCTTCCTGTCTGTTTCGAAGGATTTGAAGATACAAGAGTCGTTCTTGACTTTACAGAAATATTTATCCAACAACCAAAAAATCTCTGTTGTCAAGTGATAACTCATTCTTCCTATAAAAAAGGGCAAACTTGTCAATTCATGACAGGTGTAACACCAGCTGGAAACATATCCTTTATTAGTCAAGCTATGGTGGTCGAATCAGTGGCAAAGCTATATTCAATGGTTGTGGTATTAAAAAGCTATTGGAACCTGGTGATGGCGTGATGGTTGACAGAGGTTTCCATATAGAGGATTAATGTGAAGCAAATAAATGGATTATGTACAGACCTCCTTTTTTGAAGGGTAAAAAACCATTTTCAAAGGCAGAATCGATTGAAACTGCAAAAATAGCAAAAGCAAGGATACACATAGAACGTTCAAACCAAAGGATCAAAACGTTTAAAATTATGTCAGAGACCATGCCCGGTTTTTTAGTGCCAATAATTGATGATATTTTTACTGTAATCTGTGCAACAGTTAACTTGGGCTCACCAATCATAGAAAACAAAAATTTCATGAAAATATAGTAAATTGTAAATACATAAANATTAAACTCCCTAAATCTGTCAAAAATTTTTCGGATATGAATCAAATGATCGTGAAGATATTTTGAAAATATAACTACATCATCCATGTAAACAAAACAGAATTTATGTAAGTAATCGCGCAGTATATTATCCATAACTCTTTGAAAAGTGGCCGGTGGATTTTTCAGGTCAAATGGCATACGAGTATACTCATAATGACCATTGTTAACTGAAAAGCAGTTTTCTCTATACTTTCCGGTGACATCTCTATCTGGTGGAATCCCTGAGCTAGATCGAGAGTAGTGAAATACATGCATTTCAAGGATTTTTTCAATCCTAGGCAGAGGGTGTTTATCTCCTATGGTCTTGTAATTCAACTTACGATAGTCAATGACTAATCGCCACTTTTTTTTACCTAAAGAATCTAACCTTTTTGGAATGATCCAAACTGGACTGCTAAAGGGCGAAATCGAAGGTCTGATAATTTTATTACCTAAAAGTTTTTGAATTTGATTTTGTATTTCTTGCTTTAAATCATAACTGTGATCATAAGAAGCATAAATAAAAAAATAAGCTCTTTGAACATTTACTATTGCCATACCCACTTGAACCTGGTCATAATATTTATGTTTTTTTTTTTAATGAAACTTGTTGATATTTATATTTCAGGCATTTCCCAAACTCTTCGCGTATTGCTTTACTAATGTTCATAGTTTTTCCTTTGAATGGACATTATATTTCAAGCTAGGCATTTGGTTTACCATTCTTAAAAATAATACCATAAGCTGAAAATGGATTGTTTTGACTTATAATTAGCCCCGTTTGTAAAACACTATGACCAGTTTTTTCTTTAAACACTGCTCAAGCGTTTTTCTTCATTTCTTTTCCATATTCGGTGTATTGACTTTTGAAGTCAGATACATCAAATAAAGATCGACATTTCTTTTTCCAATTGGGATTTTTGTTTTTCATATAAGTGAAAAGGCCATAACAGGTAGTCCCGGTTATTCTATAACGTCTTTCGTTAAGCCATTCCTGATAAGAGAGTAATGTCTTTTCACAAATATCAACAACGTTGACAAATAATTTTGCAAATTCTTCAAGCAACATTGTTCAAGGATGACATTCACTTTAATGTTGGCAATTGAATCCATCAGTTGACTTCGCTGATGGTTAAAAATAACTTGTAAGGCATTTCTATATATTGAATTGGAACCCGAAGCTGGATATACCTTTTTGATAGGAGCATGTCGTCCCAATCTGGCAATTAAAGTCATAGGTTAATTTTATGATTAATGGTTAAACATTAGTAATCATTAAAAATAGACAATTTACTCATTTACTGCATGAGAAGATGACGGAAGGTTTTTTAATACTATTCTGTCAATGTCATCCGTATCAGTCTTATTTAAGTAAAAAATTTTCTTTTCTTCATTACTTTTGTAACATTTGTGGTTCCTTAGTGGTTCGGGATTGTAATTGTTTATGGCTTTTTTAAAACATTTTTTCCAAGCACATTGCTTACCAGTGCATGAAAGCTCCTCAGCTTCATCGATGTTATTTCTATTCTATTCTATTCGGCTTGTTCTCGGTAGGTACTTGTTACATCCACACTAGATCAGCTGAGCGATGTTAGTCGTCTAGATCCAGGCCCGTAATGAAACAAATTGTAAGTTCAAATTTACAAAGGCGATTTGCGAGTTCAATTGTCATTGGATTGAAAAATTGTATAACGCTTATTTGTGTCAAGAAGCCATGTTTTTTTTTAATTATTATAAATGGGACACCCTGTATATAAATACATTTACATATTTTAAATTTTTGCAACACAACGTTTTTCAAGTAAAGTAGAATGAACTCGTTCAATTGGAGAATTGGATGAACTATTGGTTGTATAATGAACATTAATTTTGAAAAGATTACAAAATTCTTGGAAAACGGTATTTTTAAATTCCTTACCTTCATCACACACAATCTTTTTGGGATAGTTATGGTGAGCAAAGTAATGTCTTAATTTATTCAAAACAGTTATGCCAGATGCGTTACTGATGTAGTAGGCTTGAACATACTTAGAAAATAAATCTATGATTGTAAGAAATTTTGTATCATCAAAACTAAACGTATCTATATGGATTACATCAGAAGGGCGTTTTACTATTAATGGACCTGAAAACTCTATTTTATAAGGATTTCGTTCATATTTTGATGGCACTATGATTTTTATTATGATATTGTTCTACTAGTTCATTTTGTTTATCTGACTGTAAAATGTCTTTTGCTAAAATGTTACATTTTACCATTTCTAACTTTTCGTTTGTATAAACTTTGATTCTGTATTATTGTCACAAAAATGTATAGGGTATAAACTACTTGGGTTAAGAATTTGTTTCAACATTTTCTGAAGGTTTCCTAATTCCTGACCTATTCTAAGTGTAATTATATAATTATGTTTAGAAAAAGGCCTAGAGTAATCTGTATTATATTTGTCTCCTAATTTTATAATTAAGCGATTTGTAAACTGATTAATACGCTGTTCTGAAATAGGAAGTGTAAAAGTTGGATTTTCTATGTTGTCGTCATTGTTATTATTAAAGGGTAGTTTTGTACTGCTTTAATCTTTTCGGGATTTGGTTTCACTCCTTCGGTGATGTTAACGTGCCCAAGAAAAGCTATCTCTTTGCGTAAAAACTCTGATTTATCAAGTTGAACTTTTAAATTAAACTCCTTAAATCTGTCAAAAATTTTTCGGATATGAATCAAATGATCGTGAAGATATTTTGAAAATATAACTACATCATCCATGTAAACAAAACAGAATTTATGTAAGTAATCGCGCAGTATATTATCCATAACTCTTTGAAAAGTGGCCGGTGGATTTTTCAGGTCAAATGGCATACGAGTATACTCATAATGACCATTGTTAACTGAAAAGCAGTTTTCTCTATACTTTCCGGTGACATCTCTATCTGGTGGAATCCCTGAGCTAGATCGAGAGTAGTGAAATACATGCATTTCAAGGATTTTTTCAATCCTAGGCAGAGGGTGTTTATCTCCTATGGTCTTGTAATTCAACTTACGATAGTCAATGACTAATCGCCACTTTTTTTTACCTAAAGAATCTAACCTTTTTGGAATGATCCAAACTGGACTGCTAAAGGGCGAAATCGAAGGTCTGATAATTTTATTACCTAAAAGTTTTTGAATTTGATTTTGTATTTCTTGCTTTAAATAGTAGGGGTAGCGATACGATTTCCAATAAATTGTATTGACATCTACAGTCCTAATTCTATGTTTGATTGCGTTGGTAAAAGATAAATCTGAATTTTCATTGAAGAAAACATCTTTATATTTACTACAAATAGCTGTTATTTCAGTTTTTTCTTCAATGTTTGATTGCGTTGGTAAAAGATAAATCTGAATTTCCATTGAAGAAAACATGTTTATATTTATTACAAATAGCTGTTATTTCAGTTTTTCTTCAATATTTAAATGATCTATACTAATTACTTCTTTAATGTCTCAATCTATTGGTGATGAAACTTGCAGTTTTTGAATTTCTACGTCTACAAGGGGTTTAACATTTATACGGTGATGAAAATTAATTTCAATATCTCGGTCGTCTGGTAAAGGTATTTTACAAAATCCATTATGTGAATCAGCGATCGATTCAGGAATACAAAAGTTATTTATTCTAGATTCTGGAATTAAAACAGGGCCTTCAGAAATATTAACAGGAACATAAAAGTAGTTTTTAGCTGTTTGTTTGAAAGGTTTAAAATTTTGTGAATTTAATTCTGTAAAAATGGGATCCCATAACTACCTACTGTATTTCTAAAATGTTGTTCTGATAATCTATTTTTGCTCCCAATTTCTGAAAATCATGACTAGGCATATGACATAAAATCATAAGGGCGTCGAATTTATCGTGCCAAGAGACTACATGAAATTTTAGTTTTTCTTTGATGCCAAAGGGTAAATAACATTTTTATCATCGTATATAATTTTGTTGAGAGATTTAACTGAAAAAGGTTTTTGAAAAATAAAATTTTTAAAATACTTATATGCTGGGCCGGGATTTATAATACTATTTGATGCGCCTGAATCTATTAAAATTTTTAATCCTAAACTAGGTTACGGTATAAAAGGTAATTTTCCTGTGATCGAATTTATGTTGATGGTAATTGTTTTCAGGCATCCATTTGAAAATTTTCGAATTCTACCTGACCTAAATTTGATTCGTGTCTATCCTCTACAGGATGTTCTAAGTTTTCTGAATAGCCTTCATGGGTGGATTCTTCAGAGGGATAAGATAACTTCTAAGTTGTGGAATTCTTGGGAAATGAAAGTTGGTCGAGATTGTGATTGGAAGAAAATATTGTTGGGGTTTGGGAAATGTGTTTCTGGTGGAAAAAGACATTGCTGTGGGTTTATATTCGGACGATTGTTTTCCGAATACCTGGGTACTTGATGGGAAGTGCGGTTTTGAAGGAAGGGGTTGAATGCTTATGGGTGCTCTAGGAAAAGGGTTAGATGTTTGTGGTTGGTAATTTGGAAATATTGGACAGTTAAATTGAGGGAAAAAATTTGGGTCTAATATTGGGATTTTGTATGGGCTTTGTATGGGTTTGGAAAGAGATATATTTTGTACAATGCCTGTTCTAAAGATACTACATTAATATTTAATAGATAACTAGAGTACGCTTCTAAAACCTGCTTTAAAAATAGCTAAAACCTGACTTGTATACATGTTTTCTTTACTAATAAGTATATCTGTATTGACTGTCCTAATACTAATGTGTTCCAAAAGTATTTGTAATTTTCGTTTTATTTTTTCGTAGTATTACTCAAATGATTCTGAAAATTTCCGGTAACACGTTGTGAGATCGTTTAAAAGCAGTTCTTCTGATCTAGGATCTCCAAAGCGATGAAGGAGAGCATCTTTCAGTTCAGACCACTTCTGACAACTACTTGTTATTAACACATCTCTTGCATCACCACTTAATTTTTCCTTAGCTTGCTCAAACAAAAGAGTATTAAACAAACATCCTTCCCCAGGTTTTTTAAAATAACTGATATAATATTTGTCTTGTTTTATGAATTACGCTAAATTTTTCGCTCCTCCTGAGTATTCAGGAAGCATTTCTTTAGCCATGAGTAGTATAGCTATAGGGATACTGTGACACTTCGATGGCCTGTCCATCCTCAGTCCCTTACCATGACCTCCAAAGCCACCTTGGAGGTCATTCTTCAGCTGAAGAATGACCNGACGATACTGACCGTTTGTTTTATCGTGAGCTGTTCTAATTTCGAATGGCTCACAATATACAAGATATTCTGAAAATAATTTTTCTGCCAATTCCGGGTTCATTACTGATTTAGATGCTCCGCTATCTATTAAAATTTTACAATTAAATGTGATTGATTGTATATATGGTAATCTTGGTGTTTTGATTAATAAATTATCATCTAAATCTAAGTGTTCTTGGATGTTGAGGCTATGGTCATAAAATTTTCATCTCCAGTTATATCTTGATTCTCCTCTTCTACGTATTTTTCTACCTCATATTCCTGCTGTTCTACCCTATCTACAGGAATATATGCATTTCCTTCGTCGTCATAAACATAGAAACTGTCCTTTTCTGTGTTGGTTAGTTCTTCGGAAATAATATGTTGTTTTTGATGGGGGTTAGATTGAAAATAATTATGGGGTCGTCTTTGTGAAGTTACAGTTCTTATTGTTACGTCGTTACTGTGTAAAGGACTTTTTTGAAAGGTGTGGGGTGGGGTTTTTGTACGAAGTTTTGTAGTCTTTGATGAAAGTTTTGATGATTATTTTGCCTAGGTGGTTGAATAAATTGAGGGTGTGGTTTAGGTGCAATAAATGGTTTCTGTGGTGTATTATGATTTACAGAAGGGAAAGTTTGCATAGGTCGTTGTTGTATATGTGTATGTTGTGTAAATAATGGTTTTCTTAACAAAGGTGATTGATAATTATTGATAGGATTAGTTTTATTCTTATTTATATTAATGTTAGTAGGGGTTTTATTAAATCCTGATTGAATTCTCTGCATCTGTTGATACATGGCGGCATTTTGATTAAGATTATCCAATTCTTTACATTTCACTAAAGCGTCTTGTAAACTATAGGGGTTTCTATACAATAAATGAGTCCTATAGGGTTGATTTATTGCAGCACAAAATACTTTATTTGCTTCACGTCTATAGTGTTGCCTACGATAATCTTGATCTGGTTGGCCTTCTACTGATTCTATTAATTTACTAAGGATAGAGTGGACACAATAGAAATTTTCATAGTGTTCATTGGGGAACATTGCACATCCTATTAACTGATTGTATTATAAATCAATATTTTCTATAGAGCCAAAACGTTCTTTTAATAAATTCTTTAAACCAGCCCAATTGCTAGGTCGCTCAACTGTAAAGCAATGCAGCATCTCCACGTAATTTATTGGTTATTGCTTAAAATTTTGACTCAATAAATTCTTGTGAAGAGGTTGCACCATTTGCATTGAAATTGTCTACTGCTCTAATAAATTGTACTAACTCAGTTTCGTTACCATCATACTTTGGGATTAAAGAATTAAAAAAGTCGAATCTAAGTTTAAATTCAGATAAAGAAATGGTTATTTCGTTTGTAGTCATAATTGTAATAATTAGACATGGTATTATATGCACTATCAAAATGCCAAAATATGCATGCAAATATGCACTAAAAAAGGGTGAAATATGCACAATAAAAAAAACCATTTATAATTAGAATTTACATTTTCGACGTCAACTGACGTTACCGGACAGAACTTGAAATTTGGCGCCATTCCTGCAGAGACCTCTTCAGGAAGAGTTTGTCCGGTGCCGTTGATAAATGCGTCAATTTTCTTTATTTCGTCAAGACCGGGGTTTTTATACAAAACTGCATTTAATTTGCCACGAACCTTTTGCGATATTGAACTCGGAAGNCTAGTATTTTTCCATGAACGGTTTTAATTTCAAACGGATCTTCAAAAATGTATTCAGAAAAGTATTGATAAGCTAATTTAGAATTAATTATAGATTTGGAGGCTCCTGAATCAATTAAAAATTTTGCAATCATGTTCTGAAGATTGAATATAAGGCAAACGGGGTGTTTTTACTAAAAGATTATTTAATTCATCTAAATCTAAGTGTTCTTGGATGTTGAGGCTATGGTCATAAAATTTTCATCTCCAGTTATATCTTGATTCTCCTCTTCTACGTATTTTTCTACCTCATATTCCTGCTGTTCTACCCTATCTACAGGAATATATGCATTTCCTTCGTCGTCATAAACATAGAAACTGTCCTTTTCTGTGTTGGTTAGTTCTTCGGAAATAATATGTTGTTTTTGATGGGGGTTAGATTGAAAATAATTATGGGGTCGTCTTTGTGAAGTTACAGTTCTTATTGTTACGTCGTTACTGTGTAAAGGACTTTTTTGAAAGGTGTGGGGTTTTTGTACGAAGTTTTGTAGTCTTTGATGAAAGTTTTGATGATTATTTTGCCTAGGTGGTTGAATAAATTGAGGGTGTGGTTTAGGTGCAATAAATGGTTTCTGTGGTGTATTATGATTTACAGAAGGGAAAGTTTGCATAGGTCGTTGTTGTATATGTGTATGTTGTGTAAATAATGGTTTTCTTAACAAAGGTGATTGATAATTATTGATAGGATTAGTCTTATTCTTATTTATATTAATGTTAGTAGGGGTTTTATTAAATCCTGATTGAATTCTCTGCATCTGTTGATACATGGCGGCATTTTGATTAAGATTATCCAATTCTTTACATTTCACTAAAGCGTCTTGTAAACTATAGGGGTTTCTATACAATAAATGAGTCCTATAGGGTTGATTTATTGCAGCACAAAATACTTTATTTGCTTCACGTCTATAGTGTTGCCTACGATAATCTTGATCTGGTTGACCTTCTACTGATTCTATTAATTTACTAAGGATAGAGTGGACACGTAAATAGAAATTTTCATAGTGTTCATTGGGGAGCATTGCACATCCTATTAACTGATGTAATAAATCTATATTTTCTATAGAGCCAAAACGTTCTTTTAATAAATTCTTTAAACCAGCCCAATTGCTAGGTCGCTCAACTGAGTAAAGCAATGCAGCATCTCCACGTAATTTATTAGTTATTGCTAAAAATTTTGACTCAATAAATTCTTGTGAAGAGGTTGCACCATTTGCATTGAAATTGTCTACTGCTCTAATAAATCAATATTTTCTATAGAGCCAAAACGTTCTTTTAATAAATTCTTTAAACCAGCCCAATTGCTAGGTCGCTCGACTGAGTAAAGCAATGCAGCATCTCCACGTAATTTATTAGTTATTGCTAAAAATTTTGATTCAATAAATTCTTGTGAAGAGGTTACAACATTTGCATTGAAATTGTCTACTGCTCTAATAAATTGAACTAACTCAGTTTCGTTACCATCATACATTGGGATTAAAGAATTAAAAAAGTCGAATCTAAGTTTAAATTCAGATAAAGAAATGGTTACTTCGTTTGTAGTCATAATTGTAATAATCAAGGAGGAACAGTAAAATAAGGAAAAGGTACAGCAATGCACTAACCTTAATTTAAATCCTTGAAAGTAACGTATTTCCAACGGAGAGCCCCAGCGATAGTTGTTAGGGTTGAGTCCAGAAATTCCGTCACTCTTGATTCTGTGTTTGCAAGGGAGCGGTTCCAATCCAGTGTCGAATAGTGAACGTTGCTAACCTGCGGCTAGAGGGAAGATCTTATTCTTTCTTAGTTGAAGGATAGTAGCGAAGATTCCCCTTTCACCATCCTGTTCGCAGCGCCAGTTAAAAGATAGATTCGTTGATTGGTTTAAAAAAAACAATTTTATTATTGCCACTTGACAAACACAATATTACAAAATTTACAACTAACAAAACGTTTCACAGACTTTTTGAATAAAACTTAGACTGACTTGAAAAGTAAAAAAAAACTATTATTTATACTGTTTTAAAATACTTATAAACTAACTAGAAACTAAGCCTACAGGCCCTTCGTCAGGGTCAATCTATGTGAGTGATTGTTCCAGACACATTATGTATAATGGTTCTAGACACATTATATATGTAATATCATTACTGTCCGGATTTTATCAAATTAGCATGCATAGAGATTCAATAGAAAAGACCGCTTTCGTTACCCCAGACGGTCATTACGAATTCCTTCGGATGCCGTTTTGTAACGTACAAAAAAAGGGATCATGTATAGAAACTAGGAAAACAAACACGCACCGATGTCAGCGTCACACCCTAATCAGTTATGGGTAAATTATGGACCTCTTAAAGGAAACGTCAACGATTCAATAGATATTAAGTTTCAGAACGTGTTTATTTTGAATGTTTATATACAGACATAAATTTGACTAATTTATTACATCACATGATTGAAACAGAAAGAAAATATGAATTATAACGAAGATTTCACAACAAGCGTTTTTTTAAACACTTTATTTATTTCAGCACAGAATTTTTACAAAAAATGACTTAATTAGGCAATTTAGCTTTCAAACTGGCATAATAACACGTTTTGACAAAAACTTAGAGTCTAATGATAACAATAGAAAAATGAACTTATATACTCATAAAATTGATAGTGAATGGCGTTAATGACTAGCCATAGGGTTATTGTCAGGGCCGATGTAATAGTGTTAATGGCTAGCTATAGGGCAAATGTCTAGGTTGATATAACACCTCCCCCGTTAAGCTTGATGTCCTCATCAAGTTAGATAATTTTAGGCTGCATGGAAGAGTCTGGAACTGGCTGGAGTTCAGTGTATTCTTGCTGATCGTTAAGGTTTTCTTTCTTCTCTTTCCAGGTCTGGTACATTGCTACAATTTGTTTTCTATAACATATCAATAATAGTATCAGTAATATTGAAAATATGCAAATTGCAGTGATAGAGAAATGTCCATAAAATACGACAGGTCTTAGATGGACAGGTGTTTTTTCTATTTCTTGAAGCATCTGTTTGATATCTTCTGCTTTGGTTGGAAATTTATCTAGGACTTGGACTCCTTTTTGGGGTTTTGGTATCTCTATGTGGTATTCCTGTATTTTAACGTTGGAAATGACATCGGGTTCTTTCTTAAATAAATCTTGGTTGATGACGGTTTTGTCGTCGTAGTTAATAATGAAGTTTCCTTTTTTCTGCTTCTTGGAGTCGATAATCCATTCTTGGTTGGTGGTACCGAGAAGACTTCCGTTATGAAGTTGGTATACTTCATGGTACTGTTTTATTTCGAAACTAGGACTCTCAAAAGCGTTTATAATCTTGGTGTTAATTTTTTCTTTACAAAAATAATTACCTGCTTCAATTAATGTACAATGTTCGTGCCATTTGGAAATGGTTTCAAAACGGGTATTAAATTTAGATGGGATAAGGAGGAGAGAGTTGTCTTGGCTTAGTATAGGATATAGCTGATATAACTTAAATGTAATTGACATTGATATTGGAAACTGAATAATTCCGATTATCAAGTCATTTGTCAAGATCATGCTTTGTTTATTAAAATTTAAATAGACAATTGGATTTTCTTCGGAATGGGGCAGTAATTGCGTTTTTGAATAAATTTTTGAAAGGTGTTTCATCATTTGTCGTATTTGGTTAAGAATATTTTCTAGAATATTAAAGATGCCATTGTTATGTTGAAGTCTAAGAATACTTGTTTTAGTTACTAAATCTAAATATACTGATCTAATTTGGGTGAGATTAATATTATAAATGAACTTATGATAATGTGAAAAGAGATAAGCTTCACCTAACTCTTCTTCTAAATATGATATGGTATTGTTAATCGGTGTTATTTCTAAGGCAAGATGTTGATGGTACAGGGTCATCATTATCAGTGTTAGTTGAAGGTGCCTCATTGTTACCTGAAATGGAAATGTTTTTCCTTATTCTTTTAATTTTCCGTTTAGAATATTTTCTGGGATTATTTTGGTTAGGCGGCATGGCTTTTATGTGATTGTCTTTATTTTCTACCAATGTTATCCTATTAAAGGGTGGTTTTGTTTTGTTGGTACGTTGGGTATTTTTAACATAAAGGACTTTAGGAAGTTGGTCTGGAAGAGGTTTGTTATTTTTCTCATTTGTTTTGTCTAGATTGTTCTGATTTTTATGTCTAGATTTTTCTGAAATTTGATTGTAAAACTGTTCTAATTCTTTAATTCGATTCATTATGTATTCTGATGGTTTATTGAATTCAGGTATTTCTTTTTCTGTGAGGTTTTTATAAGGACCATAAATAATTTCGAATGGTTTTAATTTGGTTGTTGATTGTATCGAATTATTGTACATAAAAACTACTTGTAATACTAAATTAGGAGTTGTTTCTTCAGGGTTAGTGATTTTAAGGGCTGTTACTTTTTCTTTAATGGTTCCATGTACACGTTCTAAAGGAGCTATTCCTGTAGGATTGTTGATACTTATGACATGTAAATCTATATGGTACAAACGACAAAAATCTCTTAAATGTATATTATTGAATTCAGTTCCTTGGTCTACAATGAATTTTCCAGGTAAATTATGGTGATTAATGAAATGTCTTATTTTATTTATGTAGGTTGTCATGTTTCCGTCATTTAAATGGTATGCTTGAGTGTATTTGGAAAAATGATCGAAAAAAGTGAGAAATTTTTGATTATCTAAAGTGAAAGTGTCTAACATAATGATTTCAAACGGACGACTAGACACAATTGGACCTTTATAAGGTGGCTTATAAGGATTACGGTCATATTTAGCTTGTAAACAAACGTCGCATTTATTGATATATGAAGTGATTAATTTTTTTAAATTCGGAAAATAAAACTGTGTTTTTAATTGATAAAAGGTTTCGTCGATACCATTATGATTTGTATCGTGATATTTAGCAACTTCATTTAAAGCATTTTCTAAAGATAAAGTAGGAGGATTATTTGTAGTTTTAATTATTTTGATTTGATTATTTTTCTTATGAAAATGGTCATAAATTATCTTAAATATTTGTTGTTGGAAATTTTCAGTAAATTTAGGATCAAAATAAATTCCTACTTGATTACCGATTTTTACTTTTATTTCATTATTTAATTTAGCTCTTAACCAAGAAAGATCATTTTGATTAGACGAAATATTAATTATAAGTTTACTTCCTTTAGTTATTAACTTGAATCTAGGAGTGTTAAATTTTACATTAATAATGATGGGAAATAAACTAAGTGGTCTGTCTGAAATGGGCATTAAAGGTATAGGATTTTCTTGAGCTGAGTGTACTGTTTTTTGGTCATCTAGTAGTTCTAAGTTAAAATCGTTTAGAAATTCATCTACTTCCTCAGATGTTAAATCAGATGGATTATTAAAAAGTGAGTCAAGGTCTAAATTTTCGAAATCATCTAACGCATTAATTTCTACTCGAGACAAGGCATCAGCAACGAAATTTTCTTTACCCTTAATATGTTTGATATCGAAATCGTATTCCTGTAACTTAATCTTCCAACGGCAAAGTCGGTTCTGTGGTTCTTTAAGGGAATGTATCCACACTGCTGATGATCTGTTTGTAATATGAATTTCCTACCAAATATATATGGGCGAAAGTGTTTACATGAGTCTATTATAGAAAGAAGTTCTTTTTCAATTGTAGAGTAATTACGTTCAGCACTGTTAAGAGTCCTACTATAAAACGCGATAGGGTGTTTATCTTGCGACAAGACCGAACCAATTGCTTTGTCTGAAGCATCGGTTGTAATAGTAAATGTTTTAGAGAAGTCAGGGTAGGCTAAAATAGGGGCGTTGGTTATCAATTCTTTAATTTGTTTAACTGCATCTATATAATTTGGGGATTGATACTCAATTTTGGAATTTTTCTTGAGACAACGAGTAAAAGGAGTAACAACTTTTGCATAATTTTTAATAAATTTGCGATTAAAGCCTGACAAGCCAAGAAATGCACGTAAAGTTTTTATGTTGTGCGGTATCGGAAAATTTTTGATAGCTTTAATTTTGTCGGGGTTTGGACGAATGCCTTCAGTGGAAATTATGTGTCCAAGAAAAGGTACTTCTTTACGAAGAAACTCTGACTTATCCAGGGAAACTTTTAAATTAACGGATTTTAATTATTCAAATATAAGTCGTAGATGGGTGATATGTTCCTGAAGGGATTTACTAAAGATGACTATATCATCCATATATACAAAGACGAATTTGTAAAGGTGTTCTTTTAAAACTTCATCCATCATGCGTTGGAAGGTCGCAGGAGCGTTCTTTAACCCAAAGGGCATTCGAACATACTCATAGTAGCCGTTATCAACTGAGAATGCTGTTTTTTCAATTGAACGCGGGTCCATCGGTATTTGAAGGAAACCGGATGCGAGATCTAAGGTGGTATAATAACTACATTTTCCTAACGCATCTAATACATCGTCTATTCTAGGGAGTGGATATTTATCTTCAACTGTTTTCTTATTTAATTCCCTAAAATCTATAACCATGCGCCACTTTTTCTTACCGGACGCATCAAGTTTTTTAGGTACTATCCAAACAGGGCTTGAATAGGGGCTAATCGAAGGTCTTATAATATTGTCGCTTAAAAGTTTAGCAATTTGTTTTTGGATTTCTTCCTTAAGTTTTTGAGGATAACGAAATGATTTTTTATAAATAGGTTCATCATCGGTTGTTCGAATGTGGTGTTTGATATTGGTGACCGCGGTGAGTTTTGATTGTTCTTTATGAAAGATGCTTTTGTATTGGTGGCATAACTTAATGATTTTATCTTTTTCTTCTGCATTCATGTGTTTTGTACGCAGATCTTTCGTTGGATTGAAATTGAATCGATGTTACTAGGCGGATTTGAAGTATACACGTAATTATCTAATGGATCAATTTCCATAGGTTTAGTAGTGTTATAATTGTTTAAGCAATAAACATAAGCGTATCCTTCATTTGCGGAATAAATGCCTGGTAAAATGTGTTCATCATTGTTAGTAATGACAAAATTTCCTTTATGAATTGCGACGGGTATTTGCTTAAGTGAATAGGTGTTAATGATCTTGTCTCTTGTTTCAAGGAATGGAATGACGGTATTAGGTGTGGTAATGGTTTGGTTATTATAGTCAATTATGGCATTTATTAATTTGAGGTCTACGTTGCTAATGAGTGCGTCGAATGTCTGATGAAATTTGAAAATTAAAAATTCAATTATCGTATCCTCGCCAAATTCATGTAATAGTGGAATTTTTAGACGATACTGACCGTTTGTTTTACCGTGAGCCTTTCTAATTTCGAATGGTTCACAATAAAGGTATTCTGAAAAGAATTTTTCTGCTAATTCCGGGTTCATTACTGATTTAGATGCTCCGCTATCTATTAAAATTTTACAATTAAACGTGATTGATTGTATATATGGTAATCTTGGTGTTTTGATTAATAAATTATTTAAATCATCTAAATCTAAGTATTCTGAGGTTCGTCGGAGGCCGGTATTGGAAAATTTTCATCTTCTTGAGTATGTATGTCTTGTTCGAGGGGTTCGATACTTGGTTCGGGATAGTTGTCATATTCTTCGAGGTATGATTCGGGATTAATGNCTTCGAGGGTCACGAATATTGTATACCACGTACTGTAATAACCTTAAGCGACAGTAAAGCCTCAATTCTCCCGGTAATAAACTTAGCCGATCAAGGCAGTTCTTTCACTTCAAAACGGTTCAAGCGATTTTGCCGACAGAATAACGTCCGACATGTTATCAACGCGGTGGCTACACCACGAGCAAACGGGCAAGTAGAACGCCTAAACAGGACTATTCTCGCCGCGCTCTGACCTTCCTTTCCAGAAGAAGAACGCTGGGATGAGCAAGTACGAACCGTACAATTTGCAATAAACAATGTTGCAAATAAATCCACGGGAAAGACACCTAGCCAATTAATGTTTGGATACACTCCTCGAAATAGTAGCGATGCCTTATTAGTGGACGAAGTAAAACAGATTCCAACTATAATACAGGACTTGCTGGCCCTACGCGTAGAGGCAGCTAGTCAAACAAGGGCAGCGCAAGCCAAGCAAAAGCTATACTACGATAAAAAGAGGAAGAGATCAAAATTATATAGAGAAGGAGATTTGGTGGTGATTGTCAAACAAGCACCGTCAACGGGTACAAGTAGGAAGCTGGCTCCTACGTATAGCGGTCCAATGGTGGTCAAAACTGTTCTACCAAATGACCGATACGTGGTAAGGGAAATGACGGGCTCTCATCGAACTCTAAGATCCTCCAAGTACGAGAAAACCGTTGCTGTGGACAGAATGTGTCCCTGGACTACGCCTGGAGGAGTTTCGGATGATCCTGATGAAGAAAGCGGTGAGGATGAGGATGGAGTGCCTATTTCGTCGGACGAAGATGACCAAGAGCGCTAAGTNTAATGAGGGTGCGCATTGCGAGTAACATTTTGGAAATGATTAACAAATGGTTTTCGAAACTGTGAGACAGTTCTCATCGAAACATCCCTTGTGCCTAAAGGATTTTGGTGTGGGATGAAATGTTGTCTAGGGAATTGATTGTTTTGATGTTTATTTTGGAGGAAAGCAGGATGTGGTTTCGGTGCTATGAAAGGTCTAGGAGTCTGTCCCATGGTTGTAGGTAGAGGTCGATGTTGTGGTCTAGTTTGATTCGGAGATTGAGAAAAGAAGGGTCGTCTTGAAGATTGTGGTTGATATGAATGAAAGATGTTAGGACTAGGTTGGGTATTGGGTATTTTTGATGTGTTTTGTGTGTGTATTATTTTGTTTCTTGATGCCTGTATATGTTGCATTTGCTGGTACATAAGTGTGGATTGATTTAAATTTTCCAGTTCTTTGCAATGTGTTAGAGCATTTTGCAAATTAAGAGGGCGCCTATATAAAAGATGTGTTCTATATGGTTCATTAATTGCAGCGCAAAAGACTTTAGTAGCTTCCCTTTTATAATGGTCCCTACGATATTGTTGGTCAGTTTGACCCTCTACTGATTCGTTTAACTTACTAAGAATAGAATGAACCCTAAGATAATAATTTTCATAATGTTCATTTTGAAGCATAGCGCAACCTAGAAGCTGATTATAAAGTAAATCTGTATTTTCTATGCAACCAAAACGTTCTTTAAGTAAATTTTTAAGGGTAGGCCAATCATTTGGTCTTTCTACCGAATACAACAAACTAGCATCACCTTTTAATTTATTGGTAATAGCTAAGAATTTTGATGTTTGATATTCTGGACTAGAAGTGGAAACATTTTGCCAAAAGTTATCTACAGACTTAATAAATTGGACTAATTCAGTTTCTTTTCCATCAAAATTCGGGATGAGACCAAAGAAGAAGTCAAAACGAGTTTGAAACTCAGCTAGGGAGATAGAAATTGTTGCCTGGGTAGTGGTCATTTTGTATATCAAGGAGAGCAAGGATAACAAGTAATGAAACGAACACTGTACTTACTTGATTAAAAACTCTCTGAAAATAGGAGACGCAGTGGATTGTCCTAGTTCCTGATGAATAGGGCGGTATACTGGGTGTCGTCCTACTTCTTGACGGATTCTTGCTGAAGGTTCTTCGAGTTCGTTTTTGAATTCCAAACGTTGCAGCTCTTGGAGTTGAGGATTCTTCTGTATTTTCTTGATGAAATTACCAGTGAAGACCCTTTTGGAATCCTGTTCGCAGCGCCAATTATAACGAAGATTTCACAACAAGCGTTTTTTTAAACACTTTATTTATTTCAGCACAGAATTTTTACAAAAAATGACTTAATTAGGCAATTTAGCTTTCAAACTGGCATGATAACACGTTTNTATCATTAATTTTATATATTTTAAGTACATGAAGTAACCAAGAGTGTGGAACACTATCATAGGCTTTTTGATAGTCAATATAGTCATAATATAAATTTCTATTTCGCCGTCTACATTGTGTGTATACTTCTGAGTCTATCACTAACTGTTCTTTAGAACCTCTACCTCCTTTGTAGCATTCCTTTTGTTCCTCGGCCATTATTTTATTTTGAAATATACGTGTATATATCTTTTTTGTGATTATAGATGTAAGCAGTTTATATATTGTTGGTAAGCAGGTGATTTGACGGTATTTACTGGGTTTGTGGTTTCATTATCTTTGGATTTAAGATAAGTTATGCCGCGTGCCAAAGAAAGTGGGGTCATTTGTGGATCCCTCATGTATGAGTTGAAAATATATTTTAATCCAAAAATTTTGTAATTTATCACATCCTGGTGTTTTCCAATTAGGAATTTTTAGGATTGCTTCTTTGACATCATCTAGCGTAATGTCTATTTCAGGCATTGGAATTACACTTCTTACTCGCTCTTCTTCCTCGTAAATCCAATTTGCGTTCTTGTTGTGCTCTATAGGTTTTGACCATATATTTGACCAAAATTCAGTAATAGCTTCAATTCTTGGGCCATCCTTGATTACAACCTTTTGACATTCAAGAGATCTTCAAAAAAGTTTTTCATTTGTGTTAAACATCCTGTTATCAGTTTTCCGTTAATTAGATTTTCGATATCGTCTTAGTCTCTTAGCTTTTGCCTGTAATTTTTGTTTCATTGTGTCTATTTCTTCTTTAACTTCATCAGTACTTTTGTTGATTGGGTTTAATTGTCTACGTTTCTTTTCACTTAAGTTTCCCAATATATATTGTGTTGCTTGAGCTATTTTCTTTCTTAATGTATTAATTTGATTTTCTAAGCGCTTTTCCCATACCGGTTTTTCTTGAGATTTCTTATATGAATTTGGCTTATTCAATATGCTTGTTGCTGTTAATGCCCCGGCATAGATCATGTCAACAATATTTTCTAGACTGGGTTCTGATATATTCTGTAACATACTTTGTATTAGTAAGTTTAAAAATTTAACAGTTGTCAGAACTTTAATCCCGTTCCCTTGTAATTTGGGAATCATTGGCCTAATAGTTGGGTCCATGCCTTCATATTTGATTAAATTTTCTAGAAAAACACTTTTCAATTTATCATATTCTTGTTCATTTTCCATGTGTATGGAATCATTATTTTCTTCAGGTGGACTGTCTTTCAAATTTTGTGTCTTGCTTATGGGTTGTTGTGCAAGTGCTGGGTTATCCTCTACCGGAATAGAGCTTTCTACAATATTATTATCGTACTGATGTTGNTAGTGGAAGCTTAATGATTCAAGAACAAAAGATTGTTCAATATTTAGTAGGTCTTTATCATTTATAAAATTATTCTTATTCACAATTTTTAATAGACGTGTTTGTAATCTTTGTAATAAGCCTAGAACATTTGTATATGCTCAAGAACAAAAGATTGTTCAATATTTAGTGGGTCTTTATCATTTATAAAATTATTCTTATTGACAATTTTTAATAGACGTGTTTGTAATCTTTGTAATAAGCCTAGAACATTTGTATATGCTCCACCCCAAGCTATTATACCATAAGTAGCTATGCTATGAAAAAAGGAATAGTATATCATTCATAGTGTTACTGTCGTCATTACTTTGGCCAGTTTATAAAATAAAAATATTAAGTATTTAGTTAATGTATTGAACATGTTCCTCCCATCTCATATTGTAATCAAAAATAATTCCTAGATATTTACAACTATTAACCCTTTTAATTTTAGTCCCAGCTATTCGTATATTAATATTTTTTGGAACACTATCACAGTAATTACCAAAGGTAATAAAAACAGTCTTATCAATGTTCAGCGATAACTTGTTTAGTGCTAGCAGCGTAGAGAATTGTTGTAAATAGTGGTTCATCCTTGTTTCCACTCCAATCCAATCCTTATCAAAGGCTATTAGAGCAGTATCGTCGGCGTAAGAAATCACAGCATCCGTGGGCATAGATGTTAGTAAGTCATTGATGTAAAGTATAAAGAGTAAAGGACCAATTACCGTTCCTTGTGGAACTCCAGTTGTTACTTCCTTGTAGTCCCCATAGCAGCCATTAATTCTGACGCATTGTTGTCTATTAAGTAAGTAGCTTTCAAGCAATTGAAAAGCCATACCTCTAATTCCATAATTCTGCACTTTATCTAACAATATCTTGTGATCTACTGTGTCAAATGCCTTAGCAAGGTCCAGAAAAGTGACTGCAATAGGTACACTTTTATCAAGTTTATTGTATATAATATTAGTAATATGATGCAAGGCATCATTGGTCCCTCTATCTCTCATAAATCCAAATTGCAGATCCAAAATTATCTTGTGCTTGTTAACAAAGTCTATAATTCTATTGTAGATAAGTTTTTCAAATATTTTAGCTATGTTGGATATCAACGATATTGGTCTGTAATTGGTGACATTGGTTTTACTTTTATTCTTATGAACAGGGATAACCTCAGCACTTTTTAAAGNGACGACTTCAAGTGGTTTTTGAAAGACTTCGTGAACACAATTTAACTTTAAAATTCAGCAAGTGTAAATTTTTTCATAAATCTGTAGGGTATTTAGGACGCGAATTAACAGCAGAAGGAGTGCGTCCAGGAGTCGCTAAAATCAAAGCAATTCAGGACATGCAGGAACCACAAAACGTAAAGCATGTACGACAATTTTTGGGGTTGGCAAATTACTTTCGTAAATTTGTTAAACAGTTTGCAGCAATTAGTCAACCATTAACATGCCTTTTGCGAAAAGATGAACCGTGGGTATGGTCAAAAACTCAACAACAAGCAGTAAAATAAATTAAAGACATATTGACACAACGACCAGTCTTAGCTATCTTTGATCACAATTTAGAAACTGAGGTCCATACAGACGCGTGTAAAATCGGAATTGCAGGGATGTTAATTCAAATAGGTGCAGACAAGCGAAAGCGAGTAGTCGCGTATTTTAGTAGACGTACCTCCGCGATAGAACAACCTTTTCATTCGTATGATTTAGAAACTTTAGCGGTAGTCGAAACGATTAGGTATTTTAGAGTATACTTAGTAGGAGTCAAATTTACAATCATAACGGATTGTAATTCCATTCGTAGCACCGCCACAAAAAAGGATCTTATTCCTCGTGTTGGTAGATGGTGGATGGAACTTCAAGATTATACGTTTGAAATAAAATATAGACCTGGTATACAAATGGGACATGTAGATTGTTTAAGCAGAAACCCGATACAAAATTACGATATCCGAACTGTAAATATCACCGAATCGGAGTGGTTGCTAGCCGCACAACTCCAAGACGAAGAACTCGCACATATACGTGAGATATTACTTACAAAAAAACGAAATGGAGATACAAAGTTTTATTTTGATCAATATGAATTAAAAGAAGGAAAAGTATTTAAAAGAAATAATAACAGTGGCAGGAGTTTATGGGTGGTTCCTAGAAGAAACAGATGGCAAATATGTAAGATCTGTCATGACGATGTCGGTCATTTTGGTCTAGATAAAACAATAAACAAGATATTAGAACGGTATTGGTTTCCTAAAATGAAAAAATATGTTAAAAATTATATTGCGGCCTGCCTCAATTGTTTGTATTATAAAGCACCTTCTGGGCGGAAGCCGGGAAAACTTCATCCTATAGATAAGGTAGCAGTACCATTCCATACATTACATGTGGATCATTTAGGTCCTTTTATTAAATCAGTACGCGGAAACGGCTATCTAATGTTAATAATAGATGGATTTTCAAAATTCAGTATTATTGAGCCTGTGCCAAATACAAAAGCCAAGTATGTAATACGTGCGATAAAAAGTGTTATAGACTTATTTGGAGTACCAGTGAGAATAATTTCCGATCGAGGAAGTGCTTTCACAAGTCGAACATTTACAACGTTTTGCGCTGATTTCGGTATAAAGCATGTGCTTAATGCTGTGGCTACGCCGCGAGCTAATGGGCAATGTGAGCGTCTGAATCGGGTAGTCTTGAGTTCACTAGCAGCTCTTAACGCAGGCAAAGAGGAAGATCAATGGGACGATCAAGTAAAAACGGTTCAGAGGGGTTTGAACACTACCAAGCATAGAGTGTTAGAAGCTACTCCGTCTGAAGTTGTCTTTGGCCATAATCCAAGAGGTGTCACCGATGCGATTTTATTGAATGAGATTCAGAATGAAATCGAGCGATTGAACCTTGCCGAACTTAGAGAAAAAGTCAAGAACAGAATCGACACAAATCAATTAAAGCAGAAAGAACATTTCGATGCCAAAAGGGGATCTCCACGTTCCTTTCAAGTTGGAGAATTGGTAATGGTTGCAAAGACTGATTTCCCGGCGACAGGAGAAAGTAAAAAGTTATTACCAAAATACAAGGGACCATATCGGGTCACGGCGGTACTGCCAAACGACAGATATGCCCTTATGACCTTAATTGAGGGGAGTCGCAAGCAACCAGTTATAATAGCTATAGACAAGTTAAAACCATGGGTTACGTTGGGTGAGCAGTAACCTAAGGTGAGTGTTTTATAGTATTTTGAAATGCCCATAACCATGTATTTTGCTAATCATATATACAGTAATATCACAAGTTACTCGCAAGTATATGATCAAATGTGTAGTTCATGTGTAAAGTACACATATGTTACTCGCAACACATTGATATGTGTACAGTACATATATGTTACTCGCAACCACATGAACACAAGTGTGAGGTCCGTGTGTACAGTAACTAGCTATTCGAAAACACATGATGAAGAAAAGTTAGAAACCCGTGTGTACAGTAACTAGCTACTCGAAAACACATTATGAAGAAAAGTTAGAAAACTATGTGTACAGCTATGGCAAATACTCGAAAGCACCCAACACTGATCGGTGTGTACAGTAATTGCAAGTTGCTCGCAAACACATGATTTAATTGATCTCGTAACGGTGTTCATGATTTACTCGCAGTTGTATGATAAAGTTGTTAGTTATACACACAGGAATCATGAATTACTAGGAACAAGTTAGTAAATGATGAGTGGATAATTTACCAAAATTTTACAGCAAATTTACAATGTTTATGATATAAATTTGGTGTAAAGATTTAGTAATTAAAATCACTTTTTTTTTTTTCTTCATAAATATTACGGAATGTTTATGCAATTTTGTGTATAATCTTAATAATTCATTTTTTGCATAAACTTTTATTCATGTAATGTCGTGATCAAACTACAGATAATTTTTGTAAATGTACGAATGCATAAAATATCGTTCATATGACGTTATATTGCGCTCATACTTATTTGGAAAGAAATTTAGTAAATATGACAGCTATTTTACGTAAATAGTTTGTCGAAAAAAATTAACAACTGGTTTACTGATTTTTAGTTTCTCAATTTGATCAATTATTTNCGAAATTATCTTGTGCTTGTTAACAAAGTCTATAATTCTATTGTAGATAAGTTTTTCAAATATTTTAGCTATGTTGGATATCAACGATATTGGTCTGTAATTGGTGACATTGGTTTTACTTTTATTCTTATGAATAGGGATAACCTCAGCACTTTTTAAAGCCTCAGGCCACACAGATTCATCAATACACCGATTGAAAATGTAGACCAATGGTTCGAGTATAAATGGCTGTATCAATGCCATCTACACCACCGCCTTTCAGCTACATTCGGTCTATTATCATAGCAATCTCATATGCTGAGATTGATGCCAGAAAGATGGAATGCTGATTAGGGATGGGCAGTGGGTTTATGATATTTGTTAGTTGTTGTATAGTATTACTGAGATTTCTGCCAACGTTGCAAAAAAAGGAGTTCATATAATTGGCTAAGTCTACAGGTTCTCTGATTTTTTCGGTTTTATTATGTAGATACTTTATATCATTATTCTTGGGATTCCTACCCATTTTCGTGTTTATGTAATTCCATAAATTTTGTGGGTTATTGGAGTTTCTTTGAACTTGTTGTTTGTCATGTATTATTTTGGCTTCAGTTATAGTTTTGTTTAAGCTTTTAACATAATTTTTATATATTTTTATTCATTAAATGTAGAATATATGTTTCAAATTTGATCCAAATTTGTTTTCAAAATCGTCTGATCCATTCATGATCATCACGAGTGGCTATCTGGGTCACTATTACCTAATAATGGATAAACTGTTCTCTTTTTATATCGTACGCCTCAACTGTACACCTCTCGCACGCCCAGTAGCCTCCGTGACCTTTGATATATTTCAACAAAGATCGTGCGGGCCTGTCGCATATAAAAGATTTGATAGACACGGTATATGATTGATTGTTTATGACAATTCCTGTACTTTGTAATTCATTAATTTCATTAATGAATTTTTCTAAGTAATCTTCCAGATTTGACGGTTTTTGATCTGCACAATAAATAGCAATTGGGAATGGCTTGTAAATGTTGGGCTCATTGAAAACTTTACCAAGAATAGGCCATAATTGTTTTCTACTCGATTTGAATAAAGGTAAACCGTCTACGTTAATGAGCAATTCAATGTGCCTTATTTGATGAAGATGAACGTCCATACATGTTTCTAAATTTTTGCGAATTCCAAAATATACAAATTCATCTGTACCGTCAAAACTTTCAATATTATATTCAACACACGTAGTTCCCAAAACTGTTTTGGCAATTTTTGGTAGATTTGGATAGGCTCGTCTTCTCAAAATTTCTAATAAACCGTCTAATCTGACGTGAAGAATAGGGCGAATTTCTTCAACGTCCTCTTAGGACTGAACAACATTATTTACTTCATCGTGTGTCTCAGAAAATGAACTGTAATTAAGACTTCTAATTTCATCACTAAATTGTTCACTATCATAATTTTCTGCGCTACTCGTGCAATCGTCACTGTTTTCAAGATCTTGCAATTCAATTTGTCCTTCATTTGTTAAATTGGAATGATTAGTTATAGATTCAGTATCACTTTTCAAATCTTCACTAACCGGCATATGATCACCATCAGATGAGGGAACCTGTTCTTCACTTGGTATTTTCACTTCACGTTTTTCACTTTCACATGTTGTACATTGTTGTTTACAAATTGATATTAATTCACGTCTTGCAATACGAAACGTGCCGCTCTTAAACGTGCAAGTTCACGTATGCAAAAATTTCTTAAATTTTTCGATGGCATTATTAAAACCATAAAATTGTAAATTTGTATTTTAGAATTAATAATTCAATATTACTGTTAAAAAAATTAGTTTTGAATTTTTGAATATAGAAACCACGGGGAAAGTACGTCTTCTTTAGTTTTAAACGACTGATTAAAATTGTGTTAATCTATTACTACATCTATTGTTATCAATTTTAAACCATGAGTCGTTCCCAAATACTTATCTTAAATATAAAAAAGGCATCCATTTCTAATATAGGTACTTCCGAACCCCCGTAAGTCATAGTAATATTATTATGTCATAAATATTAAAAATAGGGACAATTACTAAATAA
Organism: Agrilus planipennis; assembly: GCF_000699045.2. Classification (NCBI taxonomy): domain Eukaryota; kingdom Metazoa; phylum Arthropoda; class Insecta; order Coleoptera; family Buprestidae; genus Agrilus; species Agrilus planipennis. The sequence continues at coordinate 254,666 of NW_020442434.1, forward strand.
ATATAAAAAAACGTTTAATAGATTTACTTTTGCTTACAGGTAGTTTATTTAATTAATTAAAATATGACAGAAATTAGACAAATTTTGTTAAAACAATTCGGTGTAAATAAATATTTTTATATTTAATTGTATTTGTCTGTACTGTCGAACTAATTTATAAATGGATAAAAATTAAATGAATATTTACATTAATATTAAATATTAACCACTATTATAAGTTTCTTAAAGTATTTCATATCATCTAAGGTAGGTACTTATTTTTAAAAATTTATAAACGAATATCTCTACAACCGCATGGGTATTTTTTCCGTCCAAAAGTTTTGTTCCTCAGTCTTCCCAAAAGTAAACGTTCGTTGTAGGATGCACCATTCTCTTCAGCCCATTACAAACCCAGCTCAAAGGCGTTAATTGCATCTTATGCTGTCACTTGCGCAGTAGTTGCAATTACGTCGTCGTCATCTTTCTGATTTATTGTTGTAGAACTAGAAATCTCTTTTATAATCTCTTCGTTAGACATTTTATAAAAAATATTTTCCTTTTTATCCATTCCACTGCACCGGATTTCAAAATCTTCCGGACTTTTCTGTGTTTCAGCAGTGTATGTTTTTATTAATAATACAACGTGAACTTTAGATTTAAGATTTTTAATAAACTTTAATTATAAGATTAGTTTTATAAGAACGTATTAACCCAGCCAGCGCTAGCCATTGACCTCACCCTCCTTCTCTCATTCAAGTGCGACACACAAGTACACGCTAGGTGGCAGTTACTATCATGACAAGTAGCAACTTGCTCTATTACGACTGAAGTTACACTGATTTGTGGATCGTTGCTAGGAGTGGTGACTATATCTGACCATAACTTTTTCCAAGACGATGTAATAGTTCATGGAGGTAATGCATTCCACGATTCACAAAGAGCAAAAACTAAGTCTTTTATATTAAGTTCTTTTAACGTTTTTCTATTGGCTGGTCTGTTGCTACGGCTCTCAGAAGTACGTTTTTCTTATAATCTTGCTTGACAAACTGAATGATATGCTAATCCATTGGTTGAATCAGTGCAGTGCAGTTTGGCGGAAGAAACATCGCAGTAATGCAAATATCCTCAGTCGTCAGTTCTTCTTCAGACGGATGACCGGGAGCATTATCAAGAAGCAATAACGCTTTTTGAGGAAAATTGTTATCTTTCACCCATTTTCTAACTTCTGGAACAAGGCATTCATCAAACCATTTTTGAAAAGGTCTTTTGTTATCCACGCACTTTTTTGTCCATAATAAAGTACAGGTAAATCAGGTTTTAAAATCTGGTCTATGAATTGTCATAAAAATAACTTAAAATTGCTAATTATAATTCATGTAGGAACTTAACTATGAACGGGAGTACTAAGTGGGGTCAGTGGTGGATTATCCGTAAAGCAAACTAGGCATATTCCTAAGGGCGCAAGGTTAGAAAGAGACACGCGCAGAAGTTTTTTAAAAAAATTAAGGAAGTACCTATTTCAAAAGAAATCATACTTTTTACAGAGCTGTAGAGCTTCCGAAACGCGCCCCGTATCTTACTATTTTGCAAAACGCACGATCGCCAGAGCGTCGATGAGCTGCTAGCCTAGAGTGCTCTCGACATTGAATTCGCCTTTGAGTGGTGGGTGGTTACTGCTATTGGTTGAAAAAAGGAATTTGAAAGTGGTAGGTGTTGTGAAATTCTAAATAATTGGAAAGGGTCGGCTTTGGAGCTATACATCATTTACATTCTCTAGCGATGTAGCTCATTAAACTCTCGACTCTTGTTCATTAAACATACTTATACAGTACCTGCCAAAAGTTTTGTTTATTCATGGATAGTAGTGCGAGTCGAAAACAAACGTTATAGCTTTTAATAAAGATCTTGTTGATATTTTCAATAGTAATTGGTACCAATAACAGCACATTTGAGCAATGCAATTGTAGTGGATAAAATGCTCAATTTTTCCGTGCAGTACTGTAAGGATTATACGCTTCTCACCGGTTAAGAGTTTGGCCGAAAGTTGTATCCTTCCTTTTCTGTCCTAGTGTTGTTCTTTTCTACTTTGCGTCGGTTAAACTGAAGGTAACATCGCTACAGAATGTAAACGAAGTATACATACAAAAATACAATATCATACATTAATTGGATTTGTTACTGTCTTCTCGAATATCGAGTGACAACTGTCGTAGAGCTACAAAAGAATGAATCTAAAAAACAACCTATTAATCAAAGGTTCAAATGCACATCAGCAACACAGATAAAGTTTTCTAAACGGTACATTCTAATTGATGAACCGGAACATACTCTTGCTGAACGATCACGTTCAAACAACACAACGAGCTAATAAGTTTTCAATCATCTTACAAAAATATCGGTTATAAGAATTTAATGCAACTTAACACAGTAATTAAATTTAGGGTTGGCTTTTGTTTATAGTCGGTTCACAAAATTAAACATCACTGAATTTCACTTAAACTAATATAGTGGTTATGTGTATCTGTTATATTAAATAAAACTCAAATGGGCTTTTAACGGTTTAATAATAAGGAAAGACTTCTCCCAAGAATAACAACCAACCGAACTAAAAGATCAAGACCGAATATCCCTCTTTTCTTGTACAAAGCTTTCGCAAGCACACCAACCTTGGTCCGAATCGTAAAACCATAAAACCTTCAGAGTTTGACCTTCAGCTTTCGCTGGTTTTTTTCGATGCGAAACAAAGCGACTGCTTTTTTGTAGAGCTTATTGTACCGCTAAATCACCCCCGTATCAGTGACAACGCAACCATAATTATATTTACAAAGATAATTGTTTAATAATAACAATTTCAAACTCTTATTGCTAATATTTATAAACTTATTTCTATTTACAACTTAACCTAAACGCAATAAAATCCCGCTTGAAAATGTTCGGGGAATTTTATTGTTCTTCTTGAACGAGAAGTAAATTGTTTTGCGTAACGCGATTGTCACTATCAGTTTCTACTTCGCGGTTATTGGGCACAATAGTTTGTTTGGACGGGGGTAACAATTGTCATAATTGTCGGACACTAAAAAGCGGGCTTTAGTCAATTGACAGAAACGCGCACTTTTCAATCGTTTATTTTAATAACAATAGTTTTGTCGGTTCGTTCAATAGGTAATACGTCTACCCAATTGGACGACTTGCGGAATTTCCTTGAGGATGACATGCTATCATATGAATGTGTTTCGTGCCAAGGAGTTTGCACAATTCTTTGAATAATTCGGATTCGAATTGGCGACCTTGATCGGAAGTAACACAGAGTGGGATGCCGAAACAGAAAATCCATGCTGGCTAAAAGGCTTTTGCCACGGTGGAGACTTCCATGTCCGGTAGTGGAATGACCTCAGGCCATCGGAAAAAACGGTCAATACACGTCAAAAAAGGGCGATATCTTTGCGAGTATTGCATGATGATAATGTCTAGGTGAACGTGTTCGACACGGTCCGCCAAATCGAGAAATCTGCCATGGGTGCGGAAACATGTTTGGTGATTTTGCACCAACACTGCAGGCACTGTTTTGTCCAATTGCGACCATCCTTGTTCAGAGAGGGTCACACAAAAAATATAGTGTCGTAGTTGTTTCGGCACAAAGGGTCTTATTACGTAGTTTGACACGTCGCAGTGCACAAAGATGTAGAATTCAGGGCAATGTACCGTCCTGATTTTTGAATAACTAATCGTAGTAGCAATATCGCTGTGTTCCTTAAGCTCGAAATCTCCTTTTTGAGCAGCTTCTAGCGTTTGGTGATTGACTGCTTGCAACATCGCCTTGATACAGGGTAATATGTCGGCAACCTTGTTTAACCTTTAATATGACGAATAGGTGTTGTAAATTGGGAGATGAAATCGAGGTACTAAAATTGACGTGGTAAACATTTATCCAAGTTCTGTTTAAACGCGTACAACAGGGGGTTTTTGGTCCGTAAATACCATCTAATTTTGTCCTTCTACCGCGTTCCAAATCGTTTCACCGCGCTATATATTGCGAGAAGTTCACGGTCGTATGCACTGTATTTTCTCTAAGATTTGGACAATTGCATAATCCACTGCACCGACGGAAATGTTGATCGGCTCGCCAGATACAGGGTACACTAGTATCGTCGCATATGCAAGGGTGGTTTTCGTTTCGCTGAAAGCAATATCGGTTTCATCGGTCCAGTTTATATGGACATCGCCTTTTTTCGAACCTTTTAGTAAGGCGTTTAAAGATAATAGTAAATTCGCAGCATCAGGTACAAATCTTCGGTAGAATTTGACCATTTCAAGAAATCTGTGAGTATTTGATGCTCGAAGATTTCAAAAATTTGTTAATTGCGTCGACTCAGCCTGCTAATGGTTTTATTTCTTTGTCGTTGACGGAATACTCTAAAAACTCGATTTCACTCACCCCGAAAATACACTTTGCTGAATTCATCACAACTCCATATTCGCTTAATCGTTTGAATAACGCGGTTATATGTTCGATGTGCTGTTCTTCGTTTTTACTCCCGATAAGAAAGAAAGTCATCGATGAAAGCGAAAATAAAGTCTAACCCACGGGTTCTTTCGTCGACAAATCTCCGGCACGTTTGAGCGGTCTTTCTCAAACCGAATATAGTGTTTATTGCGTCAAACAGACCGAAAGGGGTTGTAATCGAATTTTTTTCGACATCTTCTGGTGAGACAGGTATTTGATGGTATGCAGGCACTAAATCAATTTTCTAAAAAACCTTTTTTCTATGTAGGTTTCGTAGGTTTTTGTCGATGTGAATCAAAGCGGTTGCTTTTTTGTAGAACTGTATATTGTGCCTCTACACTAATCATTAAACAAAGGAGCTAATTGTCTTGCACTTCGTTTGTAAACTCCCGACAGTGTTTTCACTAACAACACGAATAATGAACTTCTACAATGCATCCTAAAGCCCATTGTAAAGGAGGTAGGTTGTCGTCCCTCAGGATCATAACAGTGCCAATAGGGATGTATGGGTTGTCTTGGTACCATCATTACTCGCTAATGTATTCCGACCATCGCTTTCAAAAGTGTTGTTTTGTCGGAGTTGTTTACCAGTCTAGATTCGTTAATTTGGCTCTCGATTCATCGATAAGGAAATGATTAGAAGTTAGGGCTAGGATACCATTTGAATCAGAAGAAATGGGAGTTAACGGTCAGGAATGTAGTATCGCTTCGATTTCTGTGATGTAGATGTTTAATACCTCGAAGGTGAAAAGTGTTTTGACAACGGTTCTTTTAAAATGAAGTTTAAAGGAGTGAAAGGCAGCCTCCCAAAGTCCACCGAAGTGAGGAACTTTCGATGAAATAAAACTCCATTTTATTCCTTCGTCGTTTTTAGGGCTGCAATAAAGGCTTCGGTGGTGGGGTCACTAACCAGCTCTATGGGGACCGTTTTAGACATCAGGTAATTAAGATGGTAATATAGGTTTCAATTTCGTCTTTGTTTCGAATATGTTTTTCTTTGATGTAAACGGGTCCGCTTTAATCTATGCCGACATGGGAAAATGGTTGTGATGGGATAACGCGCTGTTGCGATAAGAAACCCATGAGATTGGTAAATTACTGGGGTGGCCCTGATTGCGAGTACTGATTACGTAGTTGTGTATCACTCGTCGTATGGATTCAACTGCTTCGCCACTCAAACATGACCTCAGGTACTATAGTTTTCGTACAGGATCGAATGATTCTTGACTATGGATAAGGAAATCGAACGCGTCCATAAAGGCAGCCTATTTTTCGGGTGACCCATTGAATAATTGACTTAACGTTGAAGGTGATGGTGTTGGTTGATCAGCGTGTTTGTTATTGTTAGTGATGAAATATGATTCAGCTAGCGCAGTTAATTCATAAAATATATCGATTCGGTGTTCAGATGAACCTTCATTCGTCGGATCTACTTCCTCTAATTGTTCGTGACTAGAGTTTTTCCTTTGTTCTTGACATTTTTTCAATATCCGTTATAATTCGTGATAATTTTTGGATGAAGGGAACGTGTCGGTGAGGAATTTGCGGAATGTTGCGTTTGTTGTGCTTTAATATCGGTGAGTTTTTGTTTAAAACTTGTGATTTCGATATATATGATACATAAATTTAACGATACATAGTGGAACAGGGATAATAAGTAATTCGGTAAATCAAACAAAGCTTCCATGATTGCAGATGGATATGCTAGAAGTCCTGTTTCTCCACTGGAAGTTCGAAACTGATGAAAGGTTGATATGGTAATAATCCAAGTAATGTGTTGATTAGTTAAACACAAACACTTCACTACTACGACGTAAGTTTACTTTTCAACAGGTATCTCCAACCGTATCCGCATTCAGTACTCACTCCAAATTGGTTAAATGTTCTTATCGAAAGTTCACTATTCGAAAACAAGTGAAAGTATACTATTTACTCACGCAAAAGGTCAAGATTTTTGCGGAAAGTTTACTATCCGGCTAGAGGGACCTAAATGTAATGTCGCGTCTTTATTTAGACAGATAATTGATCATTATAACAAACTAGTATTTGATTGTATTTGTTTTAAGAATTGACTTAAAATTAACTGCTAATTGTAATAGATGTAGGTACATAAAAACTAAACTATGTACAGGGGGTAAGTGGGTTGGTAACTATTATTGGTTGAGCAAAGGAATTGGCAAGTGGTAGGCGTTGTGAAATTCTAGGTAATGGGAAAGGGTCAGTTCTGGAGCTATATACAATAATACAATATCCTAAACTAATTCGATTTGTTAGTGTTCCTCGAATATCGAGGGACAACTATTGTAAACCTATAAAAGAATAACTCTAAAAAACAGCCTATCCATCAATGGTTCAAATGCACAGCAGGAATACAGTTAACGTTTTCTAAACGGTAGTTTTGTCCACTATACATTTAATAATTAAACATACATACAATTTTTTAGACATCTTTTAGAAGTGAGTTAGTTTAATATGAAATATTATTCTGAAATTGATGAAATTGAACAAAACCAGGTAGAGTACTGGGTAAAGTGGAAAAACTACTGACTAAAAATTTGTTGCTGTTGTCAATCCCCCGCCGGGAATAGAACCCGGGCTCTTTGGCTTTACGCGCCAATGCTTTGACCACTAAGCTACGAGAGATGACAACAGCAACAACGACAAACCGTACTTATTAGGTCACAAATCCGTCGAACTAATATATACTATGATTAAACATACATACAATTTTTTAGACATCTTTTAGAAGTGAGTTAGTTTAATATGAAATATTATTCTGAAATTGATGAAATTGAACAAAACCAGGTAGAGTACTGGGTAAAGTGGAAAAACTACTGACTAAAAACTATTTCTGTAAGCATTAAGATAGAGCAGGTAGACTGCAGCGGGTACAGAGATTGCGACAGGGGGTTGAAAACAGCAAAAATAGCCGCTTCGTAGAAACGGACAATAATATCGTGTAATTAACAAGTTTTGGTAGGTCTATCGTATACAAACATAGACGTACAAGCTGATGATAATAATAATGCTGTTCTGATACATTTCCAAGAAGTGGTTTCTCGAATTTTGTGTAGCAACATGTCGGCCCCTTTAAACAATTTAGTTCAAAAAAAAAGACGAAAAAGAGGAGATAATATCCTTAAGTTATTGATAATTACACTACACCATTAGATGTTATCGTCACTCTCAAGTTGTCTTCGTTTAGTAAAACAACTGTCCCATTTTAATGTTGGTTGCTCCACAACTATGCCATTTTTTTTCCAACGGTTAATTCGTGAAGATATTCCTTGTGCCAACGACTCCAGAAATGCTGACGCATTTTTTACAAATGATGCTAAGTGGATAGGCGATCGCATGGAATTTCGGTGTAATCATTCTGCGGAATACTTGTAAGCGGCTCTCCAATAAGGAAATGGCTAGGCGTTAAGGCTAAGAGATCAGTAGATCGTAGGATAGAAGTTTAATATGGCTTCTATTTCAGCACATACGGTTGACAATGCTTCGTAAGATAGTAATGTATTGCCAACGCCTCGAACTAAATGTGTTTTAAACGATTTAATACCGGTCTCCCAAAGGCCAAAGTTAGATCACTAACCACTTCGATGCGCATAGCATTAATTACAAGACAAACGAAGATACCAACATATATCTTAACTCTTCCGCGATTTCTGAAGTGTCTTTCCTTAACAAAGAAATGACCGCAATAATCAATTCCCGTACGCATAAATGGTCTTTTATATGTAACTCGATTTTTTGATAACGGTGCCATGATATATTATGATATATGATATTCAGTTATTGTCGGCTTGGTGCGAAAGCAAGTTACACATTTTCTTAATACGTTTTTAATAGTATTTCTACCATCAATTATCCAATAATCTTACCTAATAAATGCTAAAATCGCTTGAGCACCACTGTGTTAATTTCTGACATGAACTTTGCGAATAATTAAATTGAATAGATGATGATTACGTGGTATCAAAATAGGATGTTAAGACGATAAGTTTGGATGAATAAGTCGGCCTTCTACCCTTAAAATACATTGACTATCAACAAACGGATTAAGTAATGATTAATTCCCTTTTGGCACCTTTTGAGTTCGTTGAGAAAAATAATCAGCATCGTCTTGTACAATGTGAATTATTTTCTTGGTTGCGATTTTCAATTCAGAAATAATAAGATTGCATAGTAATAAAATTTTTTTTTAATGTTATGAATGAATCTTAAGCAGTAGGCCAATACATGCTTTAAACGTATACCAGATACCAGAGGGTCATCACTTGACGCTATGTGTCTCCAATTATGTTTAAAGAAAACTTTCCAAGGTCTGGCTCATCAGTGCACACTTTTTTGAGATTTTCAAGTGAAATCAGATTGCGGCGTGCTCCGGTGTCAAATTTGACATTTACTTTGTACTGATTGTCAATCTGAATCGTTTCGCACTAGTCTTCATTTTGTTTTGAAAGTGAAATGTTCCCAATGAACACTGACTCTACTTCAAAAGTTTCATTTTGATTTTTTATAAAATTCACACTGATTTTTACACATTTGTGCGAAATGGTTCATCTTACCACAGTTTGAGCACTTATTCCTCCACGCTGGACACTTGTTTATGAGATAAAACTTGTTGAAACGATGATATGGTTTGCTATCTGTTCCTTCTTCTGTTTCGATTGATTTTTTTTTCGATGCTTTTATAACGTTCACCTTGGCTTTGAGTTGCGTCTGTGACAGCTTGGCGGCTTTACAAATGTTTATGCACCTTTCCAGGTCCAGATCGTCCTCTTTCAATAATTTTGTTTAACTTTTTGAAAACTTTCTACATCTCACATCCATGGTACGTCTTTTTTAATAAAATTCTGCAAGTGTGAACTTTCATGTGAAACATTTGGAATATATTTACTGACATAAGTTAACATACCAAGAAAAGTTTCCATTTCTTTTTTGTTTCTTGAAGGTTCCATGTTACAGCTCGGCGGGTTTACAAATGCTTGTGCACTTTTCCAGGTCCAAATCGTCCTCTCTCAACAATTTTTGAAAACTTCTTTCTACATTTTCATCTCACACCCATGGTTCCGAAATGTCGGAAGAACGATCCTTTGACGCCGCCTCATCGAACAGCCCTGTTTAAAATGGCCTGATCTCAAACAGTTACTACATAATTCTTTCTGTCGTATTTCGTCATACTTTTCAGCTATAAATAAATTAGTAAACTTTGGACAATTGTAAATGAAATGATTTTCGTTACATATCGGACAATTATTACATACTTGTTTGTTTCCCGACAGCAATAAAGAATAGTTTCGATAAATATTTGATTCTCGTGTTTGTGTCTTTGTACCATGATTATAACTGAAATTTGCTTTAACAACGTTTTGTTTGTAGTTATCACTACTTATGGCTTCTAGCGTAAAACACACTGAAACCACACACACTCCTCAGCTTTCTCAAATCAGTGATGAATGACGAAAAAGTTTCTCCTAATTGCTGCCTTCGTGTGAAAAAAATATGTCGATCGACACTTTTTTGCTTTAGGCGTGCAAAAATTTTCAAAAGCAGTAATCACAGTTTGTAGCACTTTCTTCTCGTCATCTTTCAGGCCAAACGTGTCGAATCGATCCAACGCCTCCTCTCCGATCACATGGAGGAGAACTGCAACTTGTCGTTCTGCGGGCTTCGTAACGAATCAGATCGCCTTCAGGTAGAGCCCGAAACGTTGTCTCCATTTGCGCCAATTTTCTTAAAGGTTCCCTTCAAACAAGAGGGCAGCCGGTGGCCGCACGGACGCCTTCATCGTATCGTTTTTGTCGACCACGTTTAATAATTGACTCTTGTTCACCTCAAGGTCGAGTTCGTTATCTTCCATGATGGACTCGAGAAGTGGTATTCCAAAGAAGTTCTGGAACGGGGCCTTCAAGCGTTGATGTACTAGTCAATGGCGGCGAATCGTCGTCTTCGACCTCGCCTCGTGCCGATAATCTGGGTATGTCAATTGCATCCTCCTTTTCCCTCACGTTTTAGCCGACTGCACGATGTTATGTTTTTATTAATAATAAAACGTGAACTTTTTTAAAATTTTTAATAAACTAATTATAAGAACAGTTTTATAAGAACGTGTTAACTGAACGAGCGCTAGCCATTGACCTCACTCTCCTCTCATTCAGGTGCGATACAAAAGTACACGCTAGGTGGCAGTTACTATCATGACAAGTAGCAACTTGCTCTATTACGACTGAAGTTACACTGATTTGTGGATCGTTGCTGGGAGTGGTGACTATATCTGACCATAACCTTTTCCAAGACGATGCAATAGTTGATGAAGGTAATGCATTCCACGATCGACAAAGAGAAAAACTAAGTTTTTCATATTAAGTTCTTGTAACGTTTTTTCTATTGTCTGGTCTGTTGCTACGGTTCTCAGAAGTACGTTTTTCTTATAATCTTGCTTGACAAACTGAATGATATGCTAATCCATTGGTTGAATCAGTGCAGTGCAGTTTGGCGGAAGAAACATCGCAGTAATGCATATATCCTCAGTCGTCAGTTCTTCTTCAGACGGATTACCGGGAGCATTATCAAGAAGCAATAACGCTTTTTGAGGAAAATTGTTATCTTTCACCCATTTTCTAACTTCTGGAACAAGGCATTCATCAAACCATTTTTGAAAAGGTCTTTTGTTATCCACGCACTTTTTTGTCTATAATAAAGTATAGGTAAATAAGGTTTTCAGAATCTGGTCTATAAATTGACATAAAAATAACTTAAAATTGCTAATCGAAATCATGTAGGAACTGAAAAACTTAACTATGAACGGGAGTAAGTGGGGTCAGTGGCAGATTATCTGTAAGGCAAACTAGGCACATGCCTAGGAACGCAAGGTAGAAAGGGGCGCGCGCGGAAGTTTTTTAAAAAAAAAAGGAAGTACTTACTTCAAAAGAAATCATATTTTTTACAAAGCTGTAGAGCTTCCGAAACATGCCCCGTATCTTATTATTTTGCAAAATACATGATCGTCAGATGAGCGTCTATGAACTGCTAGTCTAGAGTGCTCTCGACATTGAATTCGCCTTTGAGTGGTGGGTGGTTACTGCTATTGGTTGAGAAAAGGAAATTCAAAGTGGTAGGCGTTGTGAAATCCTAGATCATGGGAAAGGGTCGATTTTGGAGCTACATACAAAAATACAATATGCTGTCGTAAAGCTATAAAAGAATAAATCTAAAAACCAACCTATCCATCAAAGGTTCAAATGCACATCAGGAACACAGTTAAGGTTTCCTAAACGGTTGAGTTTAATTGATGAACCGGAACTTACTCTTGCTGAACGATCACGTTAAAAAAAAAAAACACAACGAGGTAAAGTTTTCAAACATCTTACAAAAATATCGGTTATTAGAATTTATTGCAACTTAACACAGTTATTAAATTTATGGTTGACTTTCGTTTATAGTCGGTTCACTAAATTAAACATCACTGAATTTCACTTAAAGAAATATAGTGGTTATGTGTATCTGTTATATTAAATAAAATTCAAATAGGCTTTTAACGGTTTAATAATAAGGAAAGACTTCTCCCAACAATAACAACCAACCGAACTAAAAAATCAAAATTGAATATCTCTCTTTTCTTCTACAAAGCATTCGCAGGCACACCAACCTTGGTCCGAATCGTAAAACCGTAAATGTTTACCGTTAGAGTTGGACCTTTAGCTTTCGCTGTGTTTTGTCGATGCGAAGCAAAGCGATTGTTTTTTTGTAGAACTTAATATTGTACCGTTAAATCACCCCGTATCAGTGACAACGCAACCATAATTATATTTACTTTAAGTAATTGTTTTATAATAACATGTTTAGGTTAAAAGTCTTACTGTTAATATTTACAAACTTATTTCTATTCACAACTTAACCTAAACTCAATCGAATCCCGCTTAAAATGTGCGGGAAATTTTATTGTTCTTCCGGAACGAGAAGTAAATTGTTTTACGTAACACGATTGTCACTATCAGTTTGTATTTCGCGGTTATCGGGCACAATAGTTTGTTCGGACTGAGGTAATGATTGTCATTATCGTCGGACACTAAAAAGCGGGTTGTAGTCAACTGACAGAAACGCGCACTTCTCAATTGTTTATTTTAATAACAAAAGTTTTGTGGGTTCGTTCAATAGGTGATACGCCTACCCAATTGGACAACTCGCGGCATTTGATTGCTGCCTTAAATCGACGGTGTAACCTTTCCACCATTCCATTTGCTTGAAGATGAGATGCTGTCGTTCGAATGTGTTTCGTGCCAAGGAGTTTGCACAATTCATGATCGACCTTGATCGGAAATAACACGGAGTGAGCTGCCAAAACGGGAAATCCATACTGACAAAAAGACTTTTGCCACAGTGGAGTCTTCCATGTCCGGTATGGAATGACCACAGGCCATCGGCAAAAACGGTCAATACACGTCAAAAAATGGCGATATCCTTTCGAGTATTACATGGTGATAATGTGGACTTGTTCGAAATGGCCTGCCAAATCGAGAAATCTGCCATGGGTGTGGAAACATGTTTGGTGATTTAGCACCGTTTTGTCCAATTGCGACAATTCTTGTTCAGAGAGGGCCACACAAAACGTTTTGATATAAGGTTTTGTGTAGCTCGTATGCAGGGGTGTTCAGGCTATTAAAAATATAGTGTCGTAGTAGTTCGACACATCTCAGTACACAAGGGTGTTGGATTCAGGGCAATGTACTTTCCTGATTTTTAAATTCCTAATCGTACTTGCGATATCGAAGTGTTCCTAAAGCTCCTGATCTTCTTTTTGAGCAGGTTCTAGCTATTGGTGATCGACTGCTTGCAACATCGCTTCGATACGGGATAATGCGTCGGCAACGTTGTTTTCTAAGCCTTTGATATGACGAATAGGTGTTGTAAATTGGGAGATGAAATCGAGATGCCGAAATTGACGAGGTGAACATTTATTCAAGTTCTGGTTAAAAGCGTACACAAGGGATTTGTGGCCCGTAAATACCATCAAATTTTGTCCTTCTTCCGCGTACTGAAAACGTTTTTTCGCACTGAATATTGCGAGAAGCTCACGGTCGTATGCACTGTATTTTCTCTGCAGTTCGTACAATTTATAATCCGATGCATCGACGGAAATGCTGATCGGCGCGCCAGGTACAGGGTACACTAGTATCGTCGCATATGCAAGGGTGGTTTTTGTTTCGCTGAAAGCAATACCGGCATCATCGGTCCAGTTGATGAGGACATCGCCTTTTCTCGAACCTTTTAGTAAGGCGTTTAGAGATAATAGTAAATTCGCAGCATCAGGTACAAATCTTCGGTAGAAATTGACCATTCAAAGAAATCTACGAGTGTTTGATACTGGAAGATTTCGGAAATTTGTTAATTGCGTCCACTCAGTCTGCTAATGGTCTTATTCTTTTTACGTTTGCGAAGTACTCTACAAACTCGATTTCAACCACCCCGAAAATACACTTTGCCGAATTCACCACAACTTCATATTCGCTTAGTAACGCGGTTAAATGTTCACTGTTCTTCGTTTTCACTCGCGATAAGAAAGTCATCGATGAAAGCGAAAACAAAGTCTAGGGTAAAAGTGGGATAGATGCCCCACTTTCTGTAAGCTGACTATAACTTTTTTTTTTTAAGCACTATTCGAGTGAGTTAACTATTTGTAACAACTATAGTCCTTATACTTACTATCTACTCATATCATTATTCAATGCATACCGTAGATTTGTAGATATTCGGCTCTAAAAAAAACTTATTGTTTGAGGATAGACGCCTACTGTATGGGGTAGTTGCCCCTGGCAAAATTTCGACATGAGTATAGATGCCTTACAATGGGATAGATGCCTCCGTAATAAAAAAAAATTCGTAGAAAATTAAATAAAATGTTTATTTGCTTTCAATCATTCTTTGGGTAAACTTAGCAACTTAACAACGTCTATTAAAAATTATTTAAAACTTTACAGAACTAAATTTAGGAATAATAAAACTTAAAACAAATCCGTCCCTTAAGACTTCTTTGGGGAAAAACAAAGCTTCCTTCTTAAACAAAAATAACAGTAATCAAAATTTTCAAATAATCAACAAATATAGAGATACTGTTTACTTTGGCCAGGTTACTTATTCTTTGAATTCACTTTGGCCAGGTTAGCTTTTAGAGCTGCAAGCTTCTTCTTGTGTCCACATCTATTACAGTAATCGCCATATAGAGTGCAATCTTCGTGTAAGCAGAGTTTACACATCAGGCACTGAATCCAGTCCGCCGTGGACTTGGTACTTGCATAGTCATCGAAACATTCTCTGCATTGAGTATTTTCTTTATCAGATTCAGTCTGGTCAGAATCTGATTCATCGAACTCTTGTTCACTTTCAGAGCTAAACCTCGGTCTTTTCTTTTTAGGAACTGATTTTTGGTTGTTTTTTCTAGGTTTGTCTGGTGTTTGCTTCTTAGCTTTACCTTTCAACTTAGCTTTCTTAGAGTTAATATGTTCTTCTGAATTTAAAACGGCAGCACCTTGCTTGCCTCTTTTGTATAATGGAACAGGAATTTTCGGGATAGGTGAACATTCGTTAAGATATTTACTTGGAGTTATGACTTCTACACTTTCAACATTATGATTCTGAGAAAAGATGGACGGACTGACATTTCCTTCTAAGGGAATAATAATTGTGTCCGCTGCAAGATCTTCATATAGTAAGAACCCGAAATCAGGCTCCCGCTCCCTATTGATAGTTGACGACGATGGACCAGGCTGGGGCTCAACATAATATGAATTCACATCAGCATTAGCGTCGAGTTCCCTTGCTACTGGTTGGTCTTGAGCAAGGTTTCCTTCATCTAGATTTTGAAAGCTGTTATCAGAGATAGCAAAGTAGCTGTCGGGAATAGCAGAAGGATTGTACGGGAAAATACCACATGCACGAAACCCATTCACAGCATTAGAAGAGGTAGCAGCGCGAGCCCATGCGTTACCTATTAATTTTCCAGCAATGTATCGATTTATTTTTCGATCTTTGTGACTCAACATCCAGTTTTTAGTTTCTGAAGCGAAGTAAGTTTTGAAAGGTTTAAAAAAACTCCGGTCAAGCGGTTGTAAAGCCTGTGTAGTGTGGCTTGGCAAACAGAACAATATGATGTCATTTTCTTGTGCTAATTCTAGTAAATCAATAGCAGTAGTGTGAGATGAATGCCCGTCAAGTATAAACCTTACCCTGTGGTTTCATTGGCACGAACTGTTCTTTCAGCCACTTTTGAAAGAGTTCTGAGTTGGTCTTTTATTGACCCCCTTGATAATGACCACCGGAGGAACATAGTTGCCAACAGCGTTACAGCAAGCTATAATTGACATTGTCTCACCTTTTTCGCTAGAAGTGATGGAATTTACTACTTTGGCACCTTTAGTAGCAATAACTTTACCAGGATTATTGTTCATTTGAACTCCAGTTTCGTCAATATTATAAATTCGATCAGGTTTATCGATCAAATCATTTTCAGTTAGTACTTTTAGCAACAATTCAAACATTTTGTTTACTTCATCTCGATTTAATCCTTGAGCCCTTGCAATAGACAAACCTTCTGCCTGGCGAATACTGAGTTCTGGGTGTCGTTCAAGAAATGATTTGAGCCAGTGCTGACCAGCCATACGTGTCTCTTTGTTAAAAGAATTTTCCAAACCCAGTTTCTCGGCAAATTCAAAAGCGAGTCTTCTTACATCCTGTCGTGTTGTGGGAAATCCTGCCTTTTCTAATTTTTGTATGTGCGCTACGAGACGTTTCTCGTTGTCAAAGTCCAGTGTGGGATGTTTTCCTGAAAAAGAAGAAATTAATAGGTTCAGAAAAAAAACTGAGGATTCAAAAAGGACAAGTATGAAAAAACAAACTAAGAAGACAGTGCCTAAATTGAATTTGATTAGGGCAATTAATTCCTCTATTAATTACCCAAAGTAAGTTTTTCACAGTTCTTTTTAGCATATCGCCTCCTCAAAGTTCGAGATGGAATACCATAACGACGAGATATTTCATTTACACCGACTTGGCCTTTATCCATTTCCCCAAAAGCTTTGCAAAGGGCTTCTCAGACCAAGCAGCACGGAAGGGTGCCCCTATTTTCCTTTTATATTTTCGCGGCATTTTGTCTAAAATAAAAAATGAAATTAGGTGATACGCTGCATTATTTTTTACAAGTACAGTGAAGTACGACATGTAAAGGTATAAACAGCTCATAAATAAACTGGAAAGTCAATTTTCCTACTAAGTTGTATATTAACTAGATAGGTACGTTATTTAAAAAAATCTTACCTATAGCCTAAGTACCTGTGAATAAGTCATAGAGGATATATGCCTCTAAGGGCGTCTATACTCAGTCAATAGTGGGGCCTCTATCCTTTTTAGTAGGGATAGACGCCCCAGCAAATAAATAAAAATACTTAAATAATTTCGTAATTTTATAAACACACCATAAATATAAATGATACATACTATTTAAATAACAATACACACTTAAAACTTACCTTCGAAAGCGCGATAAAATTTTGCAACGTTTTTTTAACTCAAGCGGCGACACGTGCAGTCCTGTCGAAGCGCGTGCGCGGACTGAGCTGTGCGGGGCGAGATCTGTCCGAGGAACTTGGTACTAGAGCGTGAACTTGGTTTTAAATTCTCTTTTTTTAAGGTGCGGCGTCTATCCTCCAAGGGCGTCTATCCCACTTTTACCCTAACCCACTGGTTATTTCGTCGACAAATCTTCGACACGTTTGAGCGGTTTTTACTGCTTCAAACAAACTGAAAGGGGTTATAATCGCGGTTTTTTCAACATCTTCTGGTGAAACAGGTACTTGATTGTATGGAGCGGAGCGGATTCCTAGTAGAACTGTTGACAACGTACGCGTCCAGGAGTTATTCTGGTGGCACATTATTGCAGCTTTCAGTTGCCTGTGAAATCGTTCCACCATGCCATTCGCTGAAGGATGATAAGCGGTTGTGCGAAGATGAGACGTACCCAATAAACGGCTTAACTGTTTAAAAAGGTACGACCCGAATTGTCGGCCTTGGTCAGAAGTAATTCTCAAGGGAGTCCCGAACCTGGCAATCCAATTATCATACAAGGCACGTGCTACGGTCGATGCTTCCTGATCAGGGATAGGAACAGCTTCGGGCCATCTGGAAAACCGGTCAACCATCGTAAGGCAATACCTACATCCTTCAGATAACGGCATGACGACTATATCTATATGGATGTGGTCGTCGGGAATGCTCCTACGGGAGCCGACACATGCCTAGTTATCTTAGAACGCTGGCAAACCACACAGGAACGGGCCCATTGTCTGACTTCTTTCGTTACGGACAGCCAAATGTAACGTTGTGTTACAAGTTTAACGGTCGCGTTAACGCCTGGATGTGAGAGGTCATGTACGGAGTGAAATACAGGTTTCCGGAACCCTTTGGTAATGAAAGGACGGGCTGTGCGTAATGAAACATCACAGAACACCGTTTGCGAGAAACAATTCCGGGTCCGTTTTCTGTTCTTCTGCGAGCGCTTTGTAATCTAGAACGGTGTGCAGTTCTTCAACACGAGATAAGGCAGCCGCAACGATGTTGTCTGCGCCGGATATATGCCTGATGTCACAGGAAAATTGTGCAATGAAATCCATATGCCTGTCTTGCCGTGGAGAACATTGGTCGTGCTTCTTCATGAACGCGTAGGTTATCGGTTTATGGTCTGTATAAATTGTAAATGGTCGTCCCTCTACCATGTACCGAAAATGTTTAACCGCAAGATAAATGGTCAACAATTGTCGGTCGTAAGCGGCGTAATTTTGCTCGGTCTGACTTAATTTCTTGGAGAAGAAATGCAATGGTTGCCAATGGTCGTCGACGCGTTGCTGCAGGACAGCTCCGATGGCGTAATTTGAGGCGTCTGTGAAAATTGCTAGGGATGAGTTCGGTTTTGGATGGGCCAATAACGTAGCTTGCGAAAGGGCGTCTTTACAAGCTTCGAAAGCTCGTGTAGCTACCGGTGTCCACGACACAGGGAGATTCCCTTTTACGTTGCCTTGTAAGAGGCCATTGAGCGGTGCTTAAATTTCTGCTGCCTTCGCAATGAATCTTCGATAAAAGTTTACCATCCCTAGGAACTGGCGAGGCTTCTTCACGGTCTGTGGGAGCGGGAAGGAACGAATTACGTCCTCTTTATCAGGTAACGGATGCGTACCAGCACCGGAAACTAAGTAGCCAAGAAATTTGACCTCCGGCTGGCCGAATACACATTTGGACGGATTGATTATTACTCCATATTCCTGAAGTCTCCCGAATAGAGTTCGTAGATGGTCCCGATATTCCTCCAACGACGTAGACGCAACCAGAATTACGCTGCATTGCGTAAACCAAAACATGTGCAGGATCTGGTTGAATGCACGTACCAGATCTATCGTGGAAAATATGATTTTCCCGCTTAGTGACTGAAAAATCCTGGATGTGCTTCACAGGATGATGATGAGATAATGGTGCCGTTAGCAGCGGAAAGTTCATAGGTTGACTTTTCTCTAGATTGTGGAAGTTGTGCACGTGGAAACACACAAAGGTCGGCTCCTGTATCAATTAAATACCTTACTTTCGTTGAACCATCGGTTATAAATAATGGGCGGGAGTGCGTAGGGCTGCTGTCATTGGTCGCCATCAAAGACTGCCCATGTCGTTTCCCGAAGAATTGACTTCGAAGTTACAGGGTTTCGTACATCTTTTTGCATTAATCCCGAAACGCACATGGTACCAGCAAGTGTCACTTTTTCCTCTTGGTTGTGAACATGAACGTGAGCGTGATTTTGTTCGAAAACGTCGAGGCTGATGTGGAGGAGCCCAGTTGATTTTAATTGCGGCTAATTCCTGCAGGGCTATTGTTAACGCATTTTCCAAAAAGTCTAATCTGTTGTTAACCGTATTAGTCTTTGTTGACATTTCGGTAATGTTGTTAAATTGTCCATAAGCTTCCATAATGGTGCCAGCAATCTCCGCTCTCTTTGCTAATGGTAAGTCCTTATGTGTAGCTAGCAGGGCCTGGACATGTTTCGGTAGGCGAGTTAGCCACAGGGTTTGCAGAACGTCCTCGGGAAATTCACAGCCGGCAAGATTGCGTAAATGTTGAAGGAACTGCGTCGGCTTGTGATCTCCAAGTGGTTTGTTCTCCAGCAATCGCTTGGTGTTTTGCTCTTGAGATGCACCCATCCGCTTGATTAACTCACTTTTTAGCAGTTCTTAACTATTCCGGCGGCATCAAAACTGCTTTCTAACATAGAGAACCAAAGTTCTGGGTCTGACGGGAAAAACAGGCATTTTCACTGCAACACGATCGATGGACGTTGCACTTTCTGACATGCACTTCTCGGTAGTCATAGTTATGTTTATACAATGTTCGTCCAATTTGGCAAAAAGTAAAATGTTGATTACACTTTTATCGAGGTCACCACTTTAGCGCCTTTAATAAAAGCACTAATAATTTTTGTACCAAAAGGAACGTAACACAAAACAAAACACAACACAAATGAAGAATATCTACAAAAGTTTAATAAGACTGAACAACACTCAAAAACAACATAAGAACAACAACAAATAATAACAATATAAAACACGAATTATCAAGTGGTAGACTGGTTACTGAACACTGGTTCCTAAGTAGGAAATTTGAAGGGTATTTATACAACAGGATTGTTAGTAAATAGGGGGAGAACATTCTAGGAGGAAAAGTATTAACAGAACATGTACAGACCAGTTGAAATTGAATAGAATATAATTCGAAGAAAAGGTAAGGGAGGGAAAGCCAGCTATTATTAAGGGTTGTTAAGTAGGTATCGAAGACGATGAAATTCTAGGTAAAGATAGCGATAGCGGAACAATAGAATTTAGTTTGAAAAGAAACAAAGGCATGCACAAGATAAGAAGTGAAAGGTTTACAATGTTTACACATGTACAAAAATATGAAAAATTAATATACAGAGTTATATATACAAAATTGTACGTATTCTATTTTTTGTATTCGCCACAGTACCATCGATGCCGCAGCAGTACTCGTTTAAATATTCCAACAATCGCTTTCAAAAGTATTGTTTTGTCGGAGTTGTTTGCCAGTCTAGATTCGTTAAATTGGCTGTTGATTCACCAATAAGGAAATGATTAGAAGTTAGGGCTAGGATATCGTCTGACTCAGAAGAAATTAAGAGTTAACGGTCAGGAATGTAGTATCGCTTCGATTTCTATGATGTAGATTTTTAATAGCTCGAAAGTGACAAGTGTTTCGGCAACGGTTCTTTTAAAATGAAGTTTAAAGGAGTGAAAGGCAGTCTCCCAAAGTCCACCAAAATGAGCTTTCGGTGAAATAAAACTCCAAGGTCAACCTTCATTCGTCGGATCTAATTCCTCTAATTGTTCTTCAGTGGAGTCGAATTTTTTCCTTTGTTCTTGACATCTTTTCAATATCCGTTATAATTCGAGATGGATGCTAGAAGTCCTGTTTCTCCACTGGTAGTTCGAAAATGATGAAATGCTGATATGGTAATAGTCCAAGTAATATGTTGATTAGTTGAACACAAACACTTCACTACTACGACGTAAGTCTACTTTTCAACAGGTATCTGCAACCGTATCCGCATTCAGTACTCATTCGAATTTGGTTAAATGTTGTTACCAAAAGTTCACTATTAGAAAACAAAAATAACACGAAGTGAAAGTATACTATTTACTCGCGTAAACGGTTAAGATTTTTGCGGAAAGTTTACTATCCGACTACAGGGACCAAAATGCAATGTCCGATCTTGATTTAGACAGACTATTGATCATTATAACAAACTAGTATTTGATTGTATTTGGTTCAAAAATTGACTCTCAGTTGACTGCTAATTGTAATAGATGTAAGTACATCAAAACTAAATTATGTACAGGGGGTAAGTGGGGTGGCAACTATTATTGGTTGAGCAAAAGAATTGGCAAGTGGTAGGCGTTGTAAATAGCCGCTTCGCAGAAATAAACAATAATATTGGGTAGTTAACAAGTTTTGGTGGTCTATCGTGTACAAACATAGACATACAGGCTGATGATAATAATAATGGTGTTCTGATACATTTCCAAGAAGTGGTTTCTCGAAATTTGCGTAATTTGATAATTACACTACAACATTGAATGTTCTCGTCACTTTCAAGTTGTCTTCGTTTAGTAAAACAACTGTCCCAATTTTAATGTTGGTTGTTCCACCACTATGTCAATTTTTTCCAACGGTTAATTCGTGAAGATATTCCTTGTGCCAACGACTCCAGAAATTCTGACGCTTCTTTTTACGAATGTTGCTAAGTGGATAGGCGATTGCATGGAATTTCGGTGTAATTATTCTCAGGAATACTTGTAAGCGGCTCTTCAATAAGGAAATGATTAGGCGTTAAGGCTAAGAGATCAGTAGGATCTGATGACAGGGGTATTATAGGTCGGAAGTTTAATATGACTTCTATTTCAGCACATACGGTTGACAATGCTTCGTAAGATAGTAATGTTTTGCCAACGCCTCGAACTAAATGTGTTTTAAACTATTTAACCCCGGTCACCCAAAGGCCACCACGGTGAGGGGCTCGTGGAGGAATTAAGTGCCAGTTAATATTTTGATTAGTTAAAAATTCATTAATGGGTTTAGGATTGTTAGTTTCAGGAATTTCTTTGTATAATTCGTTTAGTGCACCTTTAGCAACAACAAAATTTTTTGCATTATCCGAATATATATCTGCAGATATGCTCCTACGGGCAAAGAATCTGTGCAAAGTGGCCAAAACGCTTCTATAGTTAGATCACTAACCATTTCGATGCGCATAGCTTTAGTTACAAGACAAACGAAGATAGCAACATATACTTTAACCCTTCCGCGATTTCTGAAATGTCTTTCCTTAACAAAGAATGGACCACAATAATCAATTCCAGTACGCAGAAATGGTCTTTTAAATGTAACTCGATGTTTTGATAACGGTGCCATGATAAACGCTAAAATCGCTTGAACACCACTGTGTAAATTTCTGACATGAACTTCGCGAATAATTAAATTGGATACATGATGATTGCGTGGCATCAAAATGGGATGTTTCACGATAAGTTTGGATGAATAAGTGGACCTCCTACCCTTAAAATACATTGACTATCAACAACGGATTAAGCAATGATAAATTCCCTTTTGGCACCTTTTGAGTTCGTTGAAAAAAAATAATCAGCATCGTGTTGTACAACGTGAATTATTTTCCTGGTTGCGATTCTCAATTCAGAAATAGTAAGATTGCATGATAATTTGTTTTTTTTTTTTGTTTTTAATGTTATGAATGAATCTCAAGCAGTAGGCCGATACACGCTTTAAACGAAGGAAAAATGAAAATCTCAAAAATATTGTAAGAGAATTTAAGTAAATGAAAAGTAAAGTATATTTTAAGAAAGGTATTTTAATTCACAAACTGCTGAACAACGCAAGGAACAATATATGAATGCCTATTATATTCTTTTTCTTACATTCGTTACTCATGGTTTACATATACACTTTTGTCTAAGATAAACAACGTGTTATTTTATTGCTTAGTCTAGCCTCCGCTATCGGTTTCACATCAGACCGCCGCTGACCACGTCACCGCTCCTACATTCGGCCTTCCTGTTTAAGGGACTGGAGAGCCTGATTCTGCAACTAAAAGTACATATGTTCTTTACTAATAAGTTAAACCTTTGCTCGGGGCTGTGGCCCCTGAATTTATTAAAATTCCATTGTTTGAGCCAACCCCCTAAGTTCCTGAGAACTCCTTGTTTTCGGCCTTCGCCCTAAGTTCCTGAGAATTCCTTGTTTGGGCCTTCGCCCTAAGTTCCTGAGAACTCCTTGTTTGGGCCTTCGTCCTAAGTTCCTGAGAACTCCTTGTTTGGGCCTTCGCCCTAAGTTCCTGAGAACTCCTTGTTTGGGCCTTCGCCCTAAGTTTCCGAGAACTCCTTGTTTGGGCCTTCGCCCTAAGTTCCTGAGAACTCCTTGTTTGGGCCTTCGGCCTAAGTTGCACCTGTAAACACCATCTAGCCACTCTTGGAATTAGGTCTTTCTTTACAAATGTAGTTCTTAAAGCGTTACAGTCAGTGATGACCTTAAAATTGATACCAATCAAATAAACCCTGAAGTATTGCAACGCCAGAACTGCAGCCAACGTCTCAAGTTCATATGAGTGATACATGCGCTGTTGTTGGGAAGTTTGTTTGCTAAAGTAGCTTATCACTCGCTTTTATTTATTCTTAAACTGTATTAGGACGCCACCAACTCCCATTGAGCTGGCGTCTGTGTGTCGTTCTGTGTGTAGCTCGGGAGCGAAAATTGCCAATAAAGGTTTTGTCGTCAATATCTGTTTGACCTTTTCAACAGCGTTAGATTGCTCCCCACCCCAATGCCATGGGACATTTTTTCTTTAGTAGGCGCTTTAATGGTTCGACCATCGACGCATAGTCACAGATGAACTTTTGGAAATATCCTCCTAGTCCTAAAAACTGACGGATTTCCTTAAAATTTCTTGGTTCCGGTATGTTCAGAATGGCTTCTATTTTTCTTGAGCCGGGGGTCACGCCCTGGCTGCTTACTTCTCGACCAAGGTATTCGATTTTTGTTTGGAAGAAATAGCATTTACTCAACTTCAGCGTCAAGTTGTACTTCTTCAATCTATTTAATACCTTTCGCAAACGTTCCATTCCTTCTTCTATCGAAACAGACGGAATTATAATATCCTCTATGTATGGAAAAGTGATCTCATTTCGTAAATTCCCCAGAACATTGTTGGAAAATGCCGGCGCATTTGTGAGTCCGAAGGGCAATCTCAGAAATTCATAATGCCCATTAAGGCGTTACAAAGGCCGTTTTATTGATGGAGTCTTTGGGCATTGGTACTTGATAGTATCCCGATGCTAGGTCTGGTCCACAAAGGAACATGTTTTTGCCCAGCCTGTCGATCTGGTCTTCTATTAAGGGTAAGGGATAGTTATCCTTTACATTAATAGCGTTCAACTTACGAAAGTCTATACACATTCGATAGTCGCTTGTTTTTTTCTTGACCAATAGCACCGGACTAGCATACGGTGATTCAGAAGGTCTTATAATCTCATTTTCCAACAGCTCTTCGATCATGGGTTTTAAAATCTGTTTCTCTCCAATTGATAGACGATACGGATGATAAGTAACTGGTTCGTGAGTAATTAACTTTATCTGCATTTCTACTGCGTTGGTTTTGCCGATGTCTTTTAGAGTGAACGAAATGCATTTCTTGTATTCACAAAGTAATTGAAACAGCCTATGCTTATCTTGATCAGATACGGTTCCGACTTGAATTTTGTCCAGTTCTAACCTGTCATCCTGACTGAATTCAATGGCGTTTATCATACAATGACACTACGTTTCGAATTTTCTTAAGCCCTACGTGAGTCTGTCCTATGTAATCCATTCCAATGATCAAATCCTGCGTCAAAAACTCATCGTCCAAAATGATAGCGTTCGCCGACGCTATCACTCCTTCAATTGTAACGGTTGCGGCCGCTGATAAATCAGTAGTAATAATGCCTCCCATAAAGTTTTTCAAAGAACGTGCCGCTCCGCTTTTAATTTGTAATCCTAATTTTCGCGCGACGCTTTCTTTCATTAGAGTACACGAGATGCACAAACCGTGTTTTGAAGATTTACAACCGATCTCGCTTATTGACTCTGCGCTGGCGGTTTGTTTAATTTTTGTCTTACCTTTGTTAGGACATTGGTCTTGAAAATGACCCAGTTTATGCACAATCGACAAAGAATGCGGGGTTTCTTGCATCTAGCTGCTTTGTGGTTGCCGCCTCAAGTAAAACACGCTATACGTTTTTCAGCAAATGTCCATTCCTTAAACCGTTTCTGAATTCCAACTCCATCTTTGGCAATTGTAGCAGGAATATGCCCTTTTGATGTTGAAGGGCCAGTGAGACGAACGCCCGCAGTTTGAATGTAACTTCGATAGTTTGCTAATTCGCCAACCGTTTTAAAATTAGCGGCTCTAGTTGTCATAGCTATAGCTTCGTCCGGAATACTTTCAATTACGCTGTCTATTAATTGCTCGGGTGAAATTTTCAAACGTCATCTATTCAATTTAGCAACCATAGGAAAAATCTCCCAAATTTTGACCCGGTGTGAGTTTGTAAAGCGCCGCGTCAATTAAAAGCTTGCCAAATCGTTCTTGTGGGGGAAAGTTTTGGGGCATTTGGTTTTTAAATTCTTTCCATGATACGCATAGTGACTTTAATGAATCGTAACATTTTCACGCGTCTCCTTTTAATCGGTTCGCAGCAAACTTAATGACCAACACATCTTCCCATTTATGAAACCTTTTCAGTTCGTCTACTTTTCGCACCCAATCTGACGCGTCAAAAGAGTTCGCACTTGGATCGAAAACGGGTTATAGAGTTTCATTCACGAATACACTCGTCGGAAGAACGGAAACAAAAGGAGTACTCACCTTTTGGTTAAGTGCATCTACTTGTTTCCGAAGATCACGAATTATCTTTTTCTGTTTACGAGCTCTTCTATTATTGGTGGTAGTAGATTGGAGGCTAATAACGGCGCGTTTTTCTGGAATTTCGTCTTTGCAAAGGTAGGTTTCATATCAATTATATTCACTTTGCTGAAGCCATTTTGGACCAGATTGCCACAGGGTAGATGATAACACGGGTCAACACGAATTTTGAGTCTGCGTTCTGTACCTCTGATTTTGATTACTTATGCCTAACTAATTAAAGAAAAAATATTTTTATCTATTAAAGTTTGCTTTTGTAGTTACTACAACGAGATTTATTTTTTATGAAAGAGCTCTATTTTTTAATTTCAATTATTACATGTAAAAGGAAAACAGTTTTGAATTCACATTTTTTTATTGACTTTAATTATACAAGACGGCATATATAAACCCACAAATACAAAAAATAATACAAATAAGACTTTAAAAATGAACAGACTTGGTATTTCTTCTGTGTAAGTTGGAACTTTTTCGTATGAGCCCCCAAATGTAGTCACCCATCATGTTTTCATTATATTGTCCTTGATAACGCTTTTCAAAGTTCATTACATCTTGGTGGAAACGTTCCCCTTGCTCTTCCGAATATGCACCTAAGTTGTCTTTAAAGTTATCCAAATGAGCATGTATCATGTGGACTTTCAATGACATTCTGCAACCCATAACTTTGAAGTTGTGAAGCATATCAGTAATAAGCTCCGTGTAATTCTCTGCCCTTCTGTTGCCAAGAAAGCCATTAATCACTGCTTTAAGGCTGAGCCACGCTTGTTTTTCGTGGGTACTGAGGAGCTGTAGGAATTGTTCACTGGCCATTATTTTCTTTATTTGTGGACCAATGAAAATACCAGCTTTAATTTTAGCCTCTGACAATTTCGGGAAAAATGATTTTAAATATTGAAAGGCCTCAGAGTCTTGACGCAGAGCCTTTACGAACTGCTTCATCAGACCTAATTTAATGTGCAATGGAGGCATTAAAATATGATCGGGCTTCACAATCGGTTCATTTTTGACATTATGTTGTCCTATTTGAAACTCGCTCCGTTGTGGCCATGAGTGCTGCTGGTAGTGAAGTGCATCGGCTCTACTGTCCCATAAACAAATGTAACACGGATATTTAGTGTACCCGCCTTGCATTCCCATCAGAAATCCAACCATTTTGAAATCTCCTATCACTGGCCAGGCGTACTCTTCATATTTTAAAACTTGTAGCAACATTTTAACGCTCTCGTAATTTTCTTTAAGCATTACAGAATGAGCAAGGGGAAGAGATGGAAATTTATTTCCATTGTGAAGAAGAACTGCCTTTAAGCTTCTTGTAGAGCTGTCGATGAAAAGACGCCATTCAGAGGGAATGCAAGGGATTCCAATTGCTTCAAACAAACCTTTCACATCATTGCAATAACAAAGTCCGTCTTCTTTTGTAAAGAATCCAGAAAATGTTTTATGACGTGTTCTTTGGTCACTTATTTTAACATCGCTCTTGAGCAAATTCCATTGTTTTAGTCGTGAAGCTAATATTTCTGCTTTAAGTTTAGGTAGATTTAAATCTCTTACTAAGTCATCAAACTCTTCTGAATTAATTAGATGTGGTTCAACAGATGGTGATGTGATCACGAACTCGCTGTCTCCGCTATTACTAGATATTTGTGATAGCGGTAACTCCTCTTCTGCCTTCGGCTTTGGGTTCGAAGGCACAGGGAAGTTTTCACTGTGGGGTACTGGAGCAGACGTTGATGGTAGGTTTGGGTATTCAATCTTTTTGGCATTTTTACCAGCGCGACGCTTACTTGGATTTACTACACAAAAATAACAATCATGGATATGGTCAGTTGGTTCCCTCCATATTCTTGGTACAGCAAACTTCATACTTTTTTTTTCTCCACGGTACCAGGCTGAAAAAAAATTGACATTATTTAATAACGAATGACACATTTAATGTGTGTCAGAATAGGTATAGTTATACGTATATATAAATTTTAATGAAAAGTATGATGTATTTTCTTACCCTCTAAAGTATTTTTGCAGTTACTACATGAGAAATGAGGTGCCCATACTTTATCTTGACTTCGCACGGGTAAATTAAAATAAGCTTCATAGGCTTCACAAAGTCTTGTATTTGACGACAAACAAATTTTTTTGGCTCTCACTTTAATGAATTCGCCGCAAATATAACAAAAAGAGTCCACGGGATTTTTGCACTTTTTGGAAGACATTTTAGGCCTCCCGACACATAAAATACGTTATTCCTTTGCAAAGCGCACGCGCACACTGCCGTTGACAGTTTGTCACTCCCGCTACACACCTACAGCCCCCCCTGCCCCTCTACTGTATCTTCTATGCAACGGCTCCTAAAAAAACTGCTAAAACACTATAATATTCGTTTTACATTGTGTAAAGGTACAAAAGCAAACTTTATTTATTATAAATAGAGTTTCTGCTTCTTTTTCGATGTATACAATCAGAAAATATTCACTAAATAACAGACTCAAAGAAAAATATTTTTTTTTGTTGACTTGTGTAATAATTCAGATGGATTTAAATCTCGCGATACCAGATGAGCAGGGTAATCGCTTGACGCGATGTGTCTCCAATTATGTGTAATCGCTAGTGCCTGAATTTCGGCAACGCTATTCGCGACAAATGTTTGTAAGCTGTGTGGGCTTCTGGTCAGTATTCTGTCGAAACTGCCAGACGCGGATCGTGATGTCGATCTTGTTGGATCTCATCAGCGCATCGCAGATAGTTTCGACAGAAAACAGACCAACTTTTGAACCAGGTTGCTTACAGATTCGGCCACGCTACTTTGCGGATTACCCCCAATCTGCCCTGTAAATACAGATATTGCATGTTTCGTTAAGGTTGTTGTTTAGCGTACATATGGATATGGATTTGAATACATCTCATGTACAATTACGTCTAAGCTTTGTTCATGTGCATCGCATCGTGACAGTGTACTCATGATATTTTTTGGGTGTAGCATGTTTCGGGTGTGTGGTATGCACTTTATTGTATGCATACCCTTCCCACCATATATGATTTCGACGCAATTTACCACTTGTACTTACTCATTTTCAGTAAAGGTTATCCATGGCTGTATATTATCAATGCTCACTACTGTGCGCTGCCGCATTTTACCCCTCAGATCTTCTACCTCGTAATGAGCATTCGGCAAGGTCGCTACGATTCTAAAAGGGCCCTTGTATTTTGGAAACAGATTCTTGCTGTCTCCAGTTGACGGAATACTGGAGACCTTCACCAATACTAACGTCCCAGTTCAGTATTTAAGAACCTTTACTCCTTTACTGTCGAATTTTTGTTTTTGTCTGTGTTGATCTTCATCAGTTGCTATAGCACCGAGGAGTGGACCCTCAGGCAAGGAACGATGTGTAGTTCCGAACAATAATTCGGAGGGTGCCATACCAATGGTTTGATTCAAAATATTATTCAGGCCTCTCTGTACCGTTTTGATTTGATTGTCCCAGGAATCATCTTCGCTTCTCCCATTGAGGGCTGCAAGAGAGCTTAATATGGTTCTATTAAAGCGTTCACATTGACCATTAGCACGTGGGTGGCGACGGCATTCAATTCCATGACTACAGCCGTAGCTCTTAAACGTTGTTGACGTGAAGGCAGTACCTTGGTCCGATATAATACGCGCTGGTACCCTGAATATGTCAATCAGATGGTTCAAGGCCTTAATGACATATTTTGTTTTGCGTTCTTTGCCCCTTCTATTAAAAAAAATTTTGTAAATCCATCCACGATGCTTAGTAACTGTGTATTTCCCATTTGGCTTTTCACAAACAGGTCCATGTGATCTATGTATAGGATGTGGAACGGCACCGCTGTCTTATCATTGCAATGAAGCTTCCCGAGTTTTTTACCAGCTATGGTATATATATATATATCCCCGGGAAATAATAATTTTTCCTGATTTTTGCTAATGTTTTGTCCACTCCGAAATAACCTATGTCATCATGACAGAGTTTGCAAATCTGCCAAGCATTTTGCCGGGGGACTAACCACTTTTTTAATCCGTTTTCTGATTTTTCGTATTTCACAAATTCTTTCGTCTTGTAATTGTGCCGACAATAGGCATTCATCCTCCATTATATTTACAATGCTTAATGATACTTTTGATGGATTGCGACTGAGGCAGTCAACGTGGTTCATTTTTATGCCTGGACGATATTAAAACCTTAAAGTTGTAGTCTTGAAGCTCAAACCACCACCGCGCTACACGCGGAAGTATATCCTTCCTTTCAACTGTACTTCTAATATTGTTGCAATCTGTTACAAGGGTAAATTGTGTACCGACCAAGTACACGCGAAACTGACGGAAGCATCTCGTACAGCTAAAGTTTCCAGTTAATAAGAGTGATAATTCCGTTCTGTTAAGGTGGTTTGGCGGCTAAAGTATGCTACCGCGTGTTGTTTACCTGTTTGTCTATCAGTTGGAAGTATTACTTCCGGATCGAAGATTTGTAAGATTGGTCTATTCACTAATGATTTCTTTAATTCATTCATAGCTTTGATTTGGTCTTTTTCGAATTTCTACTGTACGTTTTTCTTGAGACGTGAAAGTTTTTTATTTAATATTAGAAAATATGACATAAGATATTTTTCTTTAGCGAGATTTCCCAAAGAATGAATTAATTCCTTCGGTGTTACTATATTGAAATGCATAGGTGCTAGTATATCACTACATAAAAACATATTACACATACATAGTATTTTGAGAATGTTTCTTTAAAATAGAACTTATAAATGTTATTGCTGGGTCCTTCGTGGGATCATATCGCTGGCAGTGAATTTTGCGATATCTCGCAGATTAAGGCGCTGAGCTCCACCAGGTTGCTTACATAGTCCTTGCCGGAAGTGAGCAAACACGCGGTTATAACTGCAACTATTTAACGAGCTCTTCGCCTATTAGTGATTCAGTATGTATAAGTACGTCTACAGCAGGCCTGGGCAAATGGCGGCCCGCGGTAGAATTTTTTCTGGCCCGTGAAGCATTGTATCGTATATATTATTATTAAAAACACAAATATTAGTCTTTGTCTAACATAAATTGGTGCATAAAAAAATTTAGATAAAATATTAAGCAATACTTATACACATTATCAGGGCCGGTGGGAGCCAAAATTTTCTCTTGGACAACCGCTCTTTTCAGCGCCACCTATTC
>NW_020442434.1:286591-288500 GCF_000699045.2 Agrilus planipennis
CAAAACACAACTGCCTTTTGACTGTTTATCAAATTAAAGTGTTGTTTCTGATTCGTGTTGAAAAGGTCGTAATTACATACTAATAAAAGAGAATTAATTATTACAATTATTTAAAACAATATACAATAAATAATACATCCAAAATGAATAAGATAAGAAAGGTCGATGTGGAAAAACGTGTTTTCAACAAAGAATAGAAAACAAAATACTTTTTTACTAACGTTAACAATAAAGCTATTTGTCTTATCTGCCACGATAAAAGAATATAATATTAAAAGACATTTCAATTCCAAACATAAAGTATATAACTCAGAATTAAATTCGGAAGCTCGATCGAAAGCAGCAGATAAATTAGCTCAGAATTTATCCTTGCAACAAAATACATTTATGCGGATGACTAAGGAAGAAGAAGATGCTACAAAAGCGAGTTATGTGATTGCCCATATAATTGCAAAGAAAAATAAACCATTTTCTGATGGTGAATATATTAATGAATGCATGATTGCAGCTGCTGATATTGTAAGTCCGAGTATTAAAAATAAATTACAGAATCTAAGTTTATCTCGACGGACAATAACACGTAGAATTGAATGTATTGGTGATGATCTGAATATGCAACTGTTGGCAAAACTATAATCGATAACATGGTATTCAATAGCTCTCGATGAGAGTACGGATCTGAAGGATACAGCTCAATTATTAATTTTTATAAGAGCATGTGCCCCTGATTTTGACATAATCGAAGAACTTTTATCAATGGAATCTATGAAGGATCAAACAACTGGAAATGATATTTTTGAACAAGTAGAGAATTGCTTAATCAAATATAAATTACCATGGAATAAACTCGTGAGGGTGACTACTGATGGAGCACCAAGTTTAACCGGCAAACATTCGGGAGTTCTGAAGAAAATGAAGGACAAAATTAATGAGGAAGGTGATAAGGAACTAATTACAATTCACTGTATTTTACATCAGCAGGCTTTATGTGAAAACGTGCTACAGGTCGAACATGTTACATCTCGTGTTGTTAAGTTAAGGGGTTTGAATCATAGACAATTTACTAGCTTTCTCCAGAATCTCGATTCCGAGTATTCAGATGTCCTTTATCACAGCCACATTCGTTGGCTAAGTTTGGGAAAAGTTCTGCATCGGATATGGGAATTGAAAAATGAAATAAAATTATTTTTAAAGATGAAAAACATATCCGATTTTCCAGAACTTAAAGACCATAATGGCTTTGTGATTTTGCTTTTGCACTCGATATAATTACACATTTAAATGTCCTCAACGAAGCGTTGCAGGGAAATAAAAAATATGCATACAACTTATTCACGAATGTAAAGGCATTTCAGGTAAAACTTAATTTATTTAAGAAACAACTATCACACGATTAGATCATTTTCCAACAGTAAAAACATTGAATATTTCCACGAATAAATTGACTAAATATTTGGATATCATTACTAAATAAAGCGAAGAGTATTCTAGGAGCTTTGCGGATTTCGGTAAAATAGAAAATCTGTTGTCGATTGTGCATGAACCATTTTCTGTAGACATTGAAAAAATACCAAGTGAATTTCAACTGGAAATCATAGACTTACAGTGCAATAATAATTTAAAAGACTTACATAGAAGTGAAGAAATATGCTCCTTTTATAAATCTTTGGACTGAGATAAATTTTCTAATTTAAAAACTTTAGCCAAAAAAATGTTCGTTATTTTTGGATCAACGTACATTTGTGAGCAAACATTTTCATTAATGAATTTTAATAAAAATCTGTTCAGATCCTGTATTAGTAATGAACATTTAAAAGCAGTGTTAAGAATCAACCACAAAATTTTCACCAGACTTATTTTGTGATGCTAAAAAATTTCACTTTAGTCATTTTGCAAGGTAATCAATGTA
>NW_020442434.1:289876-301173 GCF_000699045.2 Agrilus planipennis
AATTATTATAATTAAATTTTAAATATAATTAATTAGTGAAATTAGTGTAATATCACACACCAGTGATTCTGCGTTTAATTAACACGTAGCAGAGGCATTGGTGAGTCTTTATTTATTTCAATAAATATTCAGTTTTGTTTACAATCATATATAAGTACTGACAGCTGGATAATTGGCGGTAAAACAATTCCACACCTAAAGGGGTGGTTAGCCCCATTGAGTGGGGTGTTGTTTTAAATACCATATTGAGACAAAGCGATTGACGTTTGTTTGATCAAAATCCGTTCAGGCGTTGTAAAGTTATAGTGCATTAAAGTTCACATTTTTTTTGGTTTTTTGTTTGTTTACATTTGATCTGACAAGTAATAAATTATAGTCCTACCAGTTAGTTTTAATTTATTTTGATAGAACTTATTCTAATAGTCGTACCAGTTTATTAAAGTGGCAAACTATTGTTTTTACTATATTTTAATTAATAAACAAGACTTTTTAGTGGAATTTTCGCTAAAAAAATTAATTATAACTCTTCTAAGACCTTTCTATCAACATAAAATTAGAAAATAATTGAGATAAACTTATATATTACAAACATTGATATTAAATAATATACATACCTAGGAGTAATTAGTTAATAGCTTGGTTTGGCTACCTCTGGACACCAGTTAAGGGGTGGTCATCATCCCTCTTACGCTGATTGTGTTCCGATTCTTACGATGAGATCTGAAATGGGAAATAACATTAATTAGGAGCAAGTTGAATACTAGTTAAAAGAAATGGACCCTGTATCAGGTGAGGATCCATTTCAAAAAAGCTGCAGGACACCTAGATCGCCCACAAGTACTAGGAAAGGTGGTAATCTTAATACTTCCCCATTCAATATTATTACACTTTCCTCTACATATTTTGTAGACTTTACCCCAAGGATCCTCATTACCTTGTTTGTATACAAAATCCCTCCACGCCTTTTCTTTTGCCTTAATTATGTCTTTTTTATAATCTTGTAAAACCCTGATGTATTCACCTTTAAATACCTCTATGTTTTGCCCACCACGTTTCCTACAACGCTGAAAAGCCCTTCTACACTTCCTAACTTCTTTTTTACCTTTCATTAATTCCTTGGTCCACCAAGCTGGCTTCCCCTTTCTTATTCTTACCTTGGTATTTAGAAATATATCATTAGTCTTACATATACAGTCATACACATATGCCCACTTTTCCTCCGCCGACATACTGTTGTAATAATATATGGGAGACTCTTCAACTATACTCTGTAAGATTCCACTATAGGTGTACCAGTCTACATCTTTAAGTATCCATGTTTTTGTTCGATCATTATTATTAAGCATTGGGCTATGTTCTTTATTAGAAAGAGTGATGAAGATTGCGCTAAGGTCGCTTGAACTGGAATCAGCACTTACTTCCCAGGACATGTTGTATTTATTTGCAATTCGTTGATTAGCAAGAGTAACGTCTATATCGGATTCACCGTTAGGGCCACTAAAAGTGAATTCGTGTGTTGGCATGTTGAGTACAGCCAGATCTTTAGCTATGATAAATTCTTCCAAAATTACGCCGCGTAACTCGCTATTTCTTGATGCCCTGATGTTGATCTTACTGTGCCACAGAGGCGACACAGCATTGGCACCCAATCCCAAGATTATACTCTTACCACGTATGATATTGAGAATATTATCCATCATTGTAAGGTAGGGATCTAGTTCCTGGCCGAACTGACAGTAGATACTTACAAGTACAATTGTGTCTGATTTGGAAGACAACGACACACATACACACGTCTCATTTGAAAGGTCATTATAAACAAAGACATCATAATCAATGTCAATAATAACGGCCGCCTTAGGCTCTTTCCCTAGGGTTATTACTCGCATGTCCGATGGTAATCCAAAAACTGCTCCTTCCTTAGTATATGGTTCCTGAACCAAAGCCACATTTACCCTCATCTCCCTCATAATATGTCCCAGTTCTATAGGCACTGCCATTGATCTTTGACAGTTTAGTTGTATAATTTTTAGGGTCGGGTTATCCATTAACTGTAAGTATATCTCAATTGCATCCTTTCCACCGCAGCCTTGTAGTAAGGACACTCTTGGCTTACTACGCTATGATCCCCTTTGTCTCCTTTCTTTATACAATTCCTGCATTTTATAGGTTCCTCGCATTCCCTAAACAGATGTCTCGTCTGCCCACATCTCTTACAAACTTGTCTCTTGACCTGGCATGATTTCGAGACCTAATTCGTAACAGTTAAAACATCGAGTAACGGCAAAATATTCTCTTACCCTTAAGCAGTCCCAAAGTATATATACCCTACCTTCCATAATTAATCTATCTTTAACTTGTAATGGTACCTCTAGAACAACGTTTCCCCTATTATCCTTCCTACCGTTCCTCAGCACAATCCTCACCTTACCCTGAAAATCATCCTCGTTCATGTACCATTTCATATTTTTCTCATACATTTCATGTAGTACATCAGAGTCATTTAATTCATTCGGTACACCTTGTACTAACACCCTAGGTCCAGTCTTTTTTGGTAATTCCACCTTTAGCCCTACTTCCTTGAATCTTTCGCAATTACGCAAAATCTCTCTTTCTTCTTCTGTGGTTGTTTCTATTGCCACTCCTCCGGCTCTTGTTTTCCTTAATGCCTTGACCCTAACATTAACATGTGGACCAACTAGGCTATTTT
Organism: Agrilus planipennis; assembly: GCF_000699045.2. Taxonomy (NCBI): domain Eukaryota; kingdom Metazoa; phylum Arthropoda; class Insecta; order Coleoptera; family Buprestidae; genus Agrilus; species Agrilus planipennis. The sequence goes on from NW_020442434.1 coordinate 292,587, forward strand.
TGCCATCGATATTATCTATTTTCTTGCTTAGAGGCAGTATGTACCTCGTGTATTTTATGCCTTTACCCTCACATTAACATGTGGACCAACTTCTTTAAGTACCTTTCTTTTCACCTCATCGCTACGTTCATCCTTATTTCCTTCTTCTTTATCCATCTTCACAACTACAGCATAACTCCTTTTATTCTGTGTTTTATTTATCCTTGTCTCACTATCCATAGCAACTTCCATTCTTTCTTCCCTATCCCTATTATTTATCTCATTTGTTATCCCAATATGTCTATCCTTATTCAATACTTCGGTTAACCTACCTTCCAGTTTGGCGGATTCCATGAGAATTCTTAGTAGTTCTTCCTCATATTCCGCGCATTTTTGTAGGAGAAATTCATTAGTAGCTTTGGATATTTTATTGGTATCTTTAAAAACATATGTTCTAACCTCCTCACCTATCTTCCTAACCCTTCTAATTACATCCTCATTTTCATTCATTCTGTCTTCGGAATCACCTGTTGGCTACTCGCGCTGACATCCGATCCCGTCCTTTCCCTAAATGGAATCGTGGCTAATGCCTTCTTGACCTCCCTTTTCCCTGTCGATAACAACCATTCGCTCCTCAGGATTGAAACAGCTAACCACCGGGAATTCCAATGGGATGAGTTGGATAGAGCTGTAAATTCTATTACCTGTGGTAAGGCAGGTGGAATAGATGGAGTATGTCCTGAAATGGTCCGTGCTTTATGGCGATGCTGCCCGGTGCATCTACTGAACCTCATGAATGCATGCCTAAAGGAGGAAATATTCATTAATAGCTGGAAAGTAGGTAGACTTGTCCTCCTTTTAAAATCACCGGACAAGGATAAATCAGACCCCTCCTCATATAGACCAATTTGCCTGTTACCATCTTTGGGCAAGTTACTAGAGAGACTATTAATACAGCGAATTGTGTTGACATACCCATTATTCCATCCTCAACAATTTGGCTTTATCAAAAACAAATGTACAGAAGATGCATGGATGTATGTGAAATCATGTGTAAATATGTCAGAGACTAAATACGTGCTAGAGATCTTTATTGACTTCAAAGGAGCCTTTGATAACATCCGATGGCCCTTAATCCTGAATAAACTAAAGGAAATTGGATGCAGCGAGTACAACATGTGGCTTAACTATTTTGACAACAGATTCGTCACTTTATCATCAGGTGTTGAAACTGTCCAGAGAAAAATCAATAGAGACTGTCCTCAAGGATCTATCTGTGGTCCATACTTTTGGAACCTACCGATGGACGAACTTTTATTTAAGCTAGACTCTGTTGGGGCCAGATTCGCTGCATTTGCAGACGATCTGGTCTTACTCGTTGGAGGGGACAGTAGAAGGGAAATAGAGGATAAAGGGACGGCTTTAGTTACAATAGTTACGGATTGGGGGGCAAGAGTAGAAGTTGAGGTTTCCGCCACCAAAACTATTGCACTATGGTTAAAGGGATACTTATCACATGCACGTCCCTCAAACATACGCATAGGGGAAAAGAGTATAAAATTGGTTAAGTGTTTAAGGTACTTGGGAATCTACATAAGAGAAAGGATGAATTTTAGAGATCACTTCCTAAAATTAAAAGATAAGCTAATCAGCACAGTTGGGTGCTTATTAAGAGTCATGAGAGCGGATTGGGGTCTTAATAGGAAATCCCGAGGAATTATATATCGTGGCCTGTTTACATCCTGTGCTCTATATGGGGTCGGAGTACTACTTGAGGCCGTTCAGTTAGGGTACATTAAACAACTACTCAATAGATCTCAAAGGGTAACATTATATGGCTGCCTCAAAGTGTGCAGAACGGTATCGACGGAAGCAATGCAGGTTCTGATGGGGGAAATACCCTGGGACTTAGAGTTATATGAGAGAGGAATTAAATATCTTAACCAGAAAGGGACTTACCTGGGGTGATTTGGGTCTCATAACACCTGAAGAAGTATCCCAATTAACTAGTAAAGAGCTGGACGTGCTACTGACGAGACGACTGATATCGCGCTGGCAATCCAGATGGGACACCAGTAGCAAGGGTAGAATCCTACACAAGTACATGCCGGAGGTAACAACTGCAAGAGAAAAATCTTGGATTGATCCTACTCTCTACACCAACTTCTTACTTACGGGTCATGGTAGCCTTAATAAACACCTCCACGATCGAGGATTGGCACAATCTCCCCTTTGTCTCTGTGGTGAAATAGAGGACTATTATCACATCGTATGATCTTGTCCTTTATATGATGATATGAGAGATCTACATGCCATGGGTATCACAATATCCGATGAAGGCTTGCTTGAATTGAGCGGAGTTGTGGCCAATGAAGATAATTTCCAGGCCTTTTCATTATTCGCTTCGCAAGTGTTCCCCAGAAGACTGCAACTCCTACAATAAATATTTACAGCACTAATAGTCAAATCAAACACCTGTTATTCAAATAATAATTTATCCTTTCTGTGGTACGTTGAAATATGCTAAGGGTTGTCGATATCCACCAGCTATCCTTACAAATCACCTTGGATGGACTAGACCAAAACACTAGATACACAACTACGCCCGTGAACTTTCTCTATGTCTCCAACCTAATGTTGTCTTGGTATTACCCTTATATTGTACTCACCTTCCATCACCCTACCAAATAATTATCATAATATCAATCATGTCATATCTGTATACACATTATATACTTACCCTTGTCAAACCCATACTTACCTATAATACACCTATTAGATACAACTGTTCCACTGTTACCTGCGCTGTTGGTTGATGGATCACTCCATGACGGCGTCGCTTCCAGCTGGGGGGTGGGGTCGATTCCCTCATGGTGGGATCCTGCGAAAATACCTGAAAATAAAATAAAATAAATATTACATTGCTTAAGGTAATGTGAAATATACTTCCCTGATGCTGCTTCGTGTATGATGTTAAATCCTTAATTTCCGGTGATGATGTCGAGTCCTCCTTGCCCACACTACTTATGTAAGGTGGGGGCAACGAGATCACTTGACATTCGTGAACCCTTAAGTTCGTAGTGCAGCTATCCTTCCGTGTATGTTGTTCCTTGTATTCCTAGTGAACGTTTCGTGTCATATCCTTGCGTTGTAAACGCAAGGGTCGTGAAAACGTTGGTGTGAGCGTAATTAACGACTTGGGGTTGGCGATCCCACGTACCCGAGCTGGCCTACCAGTGCCGGAGTTGCAAGTAATCCAACTGGGAGGAGTGGTGTTGTTGCTCCGAACATCCAACCAGTGATGCTGACTGGTACTACGGGAGGTCCGGGTGCCCCAGGCAGGGATCAGCTGATTAGAGGTTGAACTCGTAGTGGCAGTGGTTGACCCCGCACGCTGGGGGAGAGGTGGTACATCAGTATCATCTGCTTGTGTGCTACCTCGACGGGTGAGCGGCGTTCCGCTCGGGTACCAGGCCTGCTAAGCTTGGTAGGGATTAGATAGGTCCCGCCCGCACCAGAGGGTTCCAGATGGTCTTGCTAACCACATGGGAGAAACTGGTAGCGGTGACACAGTCATCGCGCGCTGATTGAGCGTATCTCAATCCCGCGCCCCTGGGGGCCGTGGTGGATAGACTATTAGTAGGAATCACCACGTTTAACTAAACAAACAGGGGATTCTCCCCTTGGTCCGTCATGTGTTCGGCATTATCCAGGTTAATGCCTTTACCACCTGAGATGCTCGCTCACTGACGCTTCGAAGATGTTCGTTGAACTGGAGTTTCGCGTCGATATGGACTCCCAGGTATCTCAGAGAATTTTGCGATTCGATCTCACAGTCTCCAATGGAAAGGGTGATAGTCTCCCTTTTTTCCTGCCAGTTACCAGGACGACTTCCGTCTTGTGGTCGGTCAGTTGCAGCCCAACGGATGACAGCCACTAGCGTATGCGGGATACTGCTCTGTTTGCCTTGAATGTAACGTCTTCCAGGTACTTGCCGACTACTACCACCGCCACGTCGTCGGCAAATCCCACTGATGTACAGTCTTCAGGCATCGTCAAGTTCAGCACGGCGTCGTACATGACGTTCCACAGGAGGGGCCCAAGAACCGAACCCTGCGGGACACCGCCAGTGGTGGACAGGGCAAGAGTAAGTGCCTGTTTTGTGGGTCAACGCCGTTTCTCCTTCGCACACAATGCATCTGTACAATTTCTCTGTACAGACCTAGGCGGTATGGGTCTCACTACCACATCTAAAGCACTGCTTTGAACGGTCTGGGCCTTGGCAGGACCGTGCCAAGTGACCAAAATCCAAGCACTTGTAGCACCTCGGGATGACGTCTTTTTTTCTTGATCTGCTGTATACCCATCCTACCCGCAGTTTGCCTTTCAGCAAGATTGCTTTCGCAAGCTTAGCTTGCAGAACCAGTACAGCGGTCTGTGTTCCTCTGTACGCTTTCCGGATGGACTTCACAGCACTCAGGTCCACCTTTTCTGCTTCATCGATCTGCGATTTGACGGCTTCGCAGATATCCTCAGCCATCGTCAGCTCGTCTAGGTCCTTCAATACGATGGCCATCATGTCTATCCGACTAATGACTTCTGCCGTGTCCTGAAGTTTCCTCTCGACTGTTGAGCGTAGTTCGCTCATTTTGTCGTGTGCCTTCTTATCTAGAACCAGCACCAGGTTTTCCTTCGTGTCCTTGTAAACCTTGGTGACGCTATTTCCAAGTTCCTTCAGTTCTGAATCATTCTTCAGCGACTTAAGAATGTCGGCATAAGAGTTACCCTCCTTGGCCTTCACCACTAAGGTGTCAAGTCGTGTTGGTCTCACTGCTTTGCGTTGACGAGTCTTCGGCTTTTTCTGCTCCTTGGATTTTTTGGACACATCTTTGGTGGTCTGGGGCGTGCTTTCCTCTTGCCGCTTCGGTTGTTTGACCTTTTGTCTCCTCGCCTTCTTGAGTTGCCTCGAGGTCAGGCGGAAATCATCTGCCGCAGGGGACTCTGCGAGCGGTCTCTTTTCGTTCTGAGACGCTGCCGAATCCTTTTGCTCAGTCGCTGCTTCTAGGTAGGTCTCACCTGGTTTTGGAGACCATTGGCTCTCCGCATCACGTGTCGAGGCTATCGGCTCTCGGTTCAGGCATTCTGGATTCTCCAGAGTTTTCAACTTCCGGAGGATTTCCTTGCTCACATTCGACTTCGAGTATGTGAGAGCTGTATGTTTCTCTAGCACAGTCTTCAATCGATGAAGTGCAGCTACACTTTTCTCCATCTCCTTGTTCGTTGCATCAGGTGCCGAGTTGATGCTCTTACTCCACAGCCATGGTGACCCTGGTGGGTCGGTAACGTTTTGCCTCCTCGGGGTGGCAGTCGAAGTCACACCGGCTATCTCCTTCTGAAAGGTTGGCTGTCCTTCAATATTTTGTTGGTTGATTGATTGATCCATCTTGTTTGCCAGCGCTTCGTGCGTAAGGGAGCGGGCCGAAATAATTGGGAGTGGGTATACCCTCGGCCTGGCAACGGCCTACCCTAGTTCCCTGAGGCCCAACCTTCGCTTAACCAATCCCGGAAAACACGGACGGACTGGCACTCGCTCGGGGCGCCACGGATTTCGATCTCCGTGGCCAATACGCACTTCCTGATCAAGACCCGAAGGGGCTGGCCACTGGTCCCTCGTCGCAGCTTCATATCGGCAGTGCAAGCACACATCTGCCTCGGGCACCATCCTCAAAGCACTCCCAATGATCCCACGGCGTGACCGATCCGGGTTTTATTTTGGACTTTAGCCATGTCCTAGCCTTTGGTAACTTCAATCCCTACCTGCAAGGCAGCAGTGGTTTTTTTATGAGATGTCCTTCCTCAGCCTGTTTGGAGCGCGCCACCTGGGGAAAACAAGGAGCTTACCTGTTCTTGCAATGAATACCTTTAAGTTTTTGTTAAAAGATATCTGCCAAATTATGATTAAAGTTTATGTGCATTACTTTGTTTTTATTTGGCTCTTCAGGAGTAAATTCGTAAACGTTGTCTACCTGGTCTATTGACTCAAATAATTGAAAACTACTATTTATTAGATTCGCGTTTGAGCTATTTAGAAGGTCACTATTAGTAAAATGAACACCTTTATCATTACCAGGATTCATTCCTCTGGGGTAAATCACTCCGGACGTAAACTAGTCCCCCATTCGGATGTCCGGGCGGGGACTACCTCGGGGGATGTCATCAATATGTGCAACAGGGATAGGTGCAATGTTTCACGAGTCGGAGCGTGGAATGTTAGAATAATGGGGCAAGTAGCAAAATTAGACAATTTAAAAATAGAGATGGATATATTAGAATTAGATATAGTAGGTATTAGTGAAGTCCGTTGGCCCGAAGCTGGAGACTTCTGGAGTGTGGACTTCAGAGTAATACATACAGGATCGGTAGAAGGTAATTCGGGGGTAGGAATTGTAATGCGTAGGAAAGTAGGGCAGAGTCTAGAAAGTTATTTACAAAAAAGCAATAGGAGAGTTATGGTTAAATTAAACTCAAAGCCGGTAAGAACGGTATTAGTGCAGGTTTACATGCCTACTTCATCTTACAGTGTTGAAGACGTACAAGCAGTTTATGCAGATATAGAAGACGTGTTAATTTTAGTGAAAGGACAAGACAACCTAATAGTTTTAGGAGATTTCAACGCAGTAATAGGTGAAGGTAAAGTGGGTGCAATAGCAGGTTCTTTTGGATTAGGCAATAGAAATGATAGGGGAGACAGGCTGATAGAATTTTGCGTTAACATAACTTAACCGTCGCGAATACTTTATTCAACCATCACGTTAGGAGACGCTATACGTGGAAGATGCCAGGTGATTTAGGGAGATCTCAGTTAGATTACATACTTGTTAGGCAAAGATTTAAAAATCAAGTGAAGGACTGTAGGATTTATCCAGGAGCAGATATAGATAGCGATCATAACTTAGTAGTTATGAAGACCAATCTTAAATTCAAAATTCTGAAAAAGTGGGAAGGTAGGAGACGTCTGGACTAAAATGCTAAAATGTAACGAAACGCGTGATAGGCTAGGTAAAAGGACAGACGAAATACTAAAGGCGGGACATAGAGACAGAGTGGAACTGCATTAAAACGAGCTTAAAGGTAGCAGCTACAGATATAATAGGTCCTAAACAAAACGAAAGTAGAAAACCCTGGATAACAAATGAGATTGTAGGATTAATAGACGAAAGGCGGAAATACAAAAACAGGACAGACGAAGAAGGGCAAAAAAGATATAAAGCTATAAAGTGGAAAATAATTAGGAAGTGTAGGGCAGCTAAAGAACAGTGGATTGATAGGATGTGTAAAGAAGTAGAAGAAAAGTTTGAAGTAGGTAAAACCGATGAGGCGTATAATATAATTAAAAGGAATTTTAGAGGTGTAGGATACAGTAGTAATAATATAAGAAACGAGGCAGGGGTCATTTTGATAGAAAATTGGGAAAAGGCAGATAAGTGGAAAGAATATTTAGAGAACCTATACGCAGGCCCTGAGTTAAGAGATAAGAGTTCGATGTAGCATTAAAAAATTTAAAGAATAGGTGTAGATGGGATACAAGGGGAAATTCTAAAACATGCAGGACAAGAGGTTAGAGATCGTATGTTTAAGCTAGTTAGTCACATTTACGAAACGGGGAAAGTCCCAGAGGATTATAAACGGAACGTAGTAGTAACATTACCTAAGAAGAAAGGCGCGGACAGGTGCGAGACATTTCGAACAATTAGCTTAACTTCCCATGCGTCAAAAATCTTCACTAGAATTGTACAGAGGAGGATGGAAAAAAGGGCGGAAGAATTATTAGGGGAAGATCAATTTGGGTTTAGAAGATATGGAGGAACGCGGGAGACCATTCTAGCTTTACGGGTAACAATAGAGAAAACAATAGAAAAAGGAAAGAGTGCGTACATAGGATTTGTAGATTTAGAAAAAGCTTTTGACAATGTTAAATGGGACAAGATGTTAAATATACTAAAAATGTAGGGATGAGGTACAGAGATAGAAGAGTGATACTAAGTTTATAAAGAGCAACAGGCAGTTATAGAGCTGGGGCTGCAACGTAGAGAAATAAATATTAGGAAGGGAGTCAGACAGGGATGCACACTGTCACCGCTACTCTTTAATCTATACATCGAAGACGCAATCAACATAATTAAAGACAGTACAACTGTAGGGATAGATATACAGGGGCAAAAGATTAGTATGCTTAGATTTGAAGATGATATAGAAGTATTAGCATCTTGCAAGGAGAACCTAGAGATAGCTTTAAATAAAATGGAAGCGGTACTGACAAAACAGCATTGTGTGAAAATAAATAAAAGTAAAACTAAAATACTGGTATGCAAGGGAAGAAAAAGTAAGGAAAGAGCGAATATAAAGGTAGGAGACGAAAAATTAGAAGTGGCTGATTTTAGATACCTAGGAAGTCAGATAAGTCAGGATGGAAGGAGTAGTACGGATATAAAGCAGAGGATAGCGCAGGGTCGTGTCGCCTTTAATAAAAAGAAGTCACTTCTATGCTCGCGAACGGTTAATTTAGAAATTCGAAAAAGGTTGTTAAAGGTGTATGTTTGGAGCACGG
>NW_020442434.1:301879-330442 GCF_000699045.2 Agrilus planipennis
CAATATAATCTCTAAACGCATTGATACATCGCATCGGTGATGTTAAATTAAATCTGGTGCATAATGACTGGATTTCATTTTCTCCATAGCCAATTTCAATATCTGCTGGCCACTCCGTTGGATCTAGTACTCGAAATTCACTTATCAAATCATTTTCTGTATGTAGTCTTCTAGTCATATTATTAATGAGACTTACAAGGAATTGATTTCTGTTAATAATAGTAATTTTTTATTATCTGTTAAAGTTAATGTTCCTAATTTCATCACTTGAACAGCCTCTGATGCTTCTATGAGTTTGTTTCCTTTTTTAACGTCTTTTAGTGATTCCAAATAGCGAATAGTTCGACGGATTAGTTTGTCCGCATATACTATCGTTACACTTCTGTTCTGTAACGCTTCAGACAAGATGGAAAGTTCATACAAAACGTCATACATTAATGCCAAGTTAATTATAAACTGTTTAGACATGATATATTTTTTTAGACCAATGTAAACACTCTGATCAGTTTTTGAAGGAGTTTCATCCGTTGCGGCTTGATGAAAATGTTTAGCAAGAGATATTAAATTTTGCCAAACTGCATTAACAGTTCTGAATGAACCAGCTATCCACCTTATTCCTAAAACGTCCTATTTTTTTAATTTCTTCTCCGAAATTTTCCGCGCATGATTCTATCGTAGTTCGCGTTGATTTTTAGGAGATTGATGATAAATGGTATATAATTTATCCACAAATATGTGAAAATGGTTAATACCATTTACTTCCGCGACAGCATCGTTAACAGAGAGCTCCAGACGATGATTTAAACAGTGCCACGTGATTATTTTTGGAAATTTATTCAATAATTTTGTAGCTACTCCTGACCTTTTTCCTAACATTACACTTGCTCCGTCACTGGTAAATGCAATTAAATTTTGTTTCAAATAATTCTCGTCGAAGCCATATTTTTCCAAATTATTTAAAAGGTATTGGTGGATGCTGTCTGATCAGACAATTCTATTAAATCAAAAAAAAGGAAACGTGGTTCTCTGNAATATAATAGTTAAAACCGTGCAAGGCGAAGTTTTTTATCGAGAGATCAGGCAGTTAAAATTAAATCAACCGTTAGATAAGTCAAGTCCAATACTATCACTCAATCCCTTTCTTGACATACACGGAATTTTACGAGTAGGTGGTAGATTGGGTAACGCAAATATGGCATATAATAAAAGGCACCCTTATATCTTACTTAAGCATTATATTACCAAGTTAGACCGTAAACCAGGTGCCAAAATTGTTCCATGTAATTCTTGCAATTGCAATAAATTATAATAATCCGAATATGGTCGGACGTGTTTGGCTAAATAATAAGCAGTTCTAAATACTAAAGACGTGCTCTTAATAGATGCCTTTTTTAAATTGGCTATTACATTTTCTATTGGCTGATGCTGTTCGCTGTTTAAAATTTTTTCTGAATTAATGTGCGCTGTTGTTTTCGCGTGTTCAAAACTTTTTTTTCTTAATGACGTTAACTGCGATTTTTTATCTTTACCGTAGTAAGAAACGGATGTGGAACTCCATTCCTTTGAAATATTTACACCACGGGTTTTATATACCCCTAAGTGCTGTATTTTGTTACAAAAAGAGCAACCTAATTTTCCGGATTCGGAAAGTAACCAAGGAAACTGTCTTTTCTTTTCTAACCACATTTCCGCACTCCAAATATTAGGCCACGAGACTTCGACAGAATCGTTATCATTATCAGTACTTGTTGACGTTGACGTCGACGTTGATGCTATGGCTGCAAATTCAACAGATTCCAGTTGATCAGCGTTGAAGTTGGTGTTGGGTACTTGGCTCAATGTTGCATTTTCCTGGGTCATTGACTCATCTTCGCTGCTAGTTTTTAGTTTCTTTTTAAGAAAATCGGTGATGTTACTGTTTTTTCTTTTTTCAGTCATGTTGAAATTACTAATAAAATAAATCCTATTATTTAATAGGAAAAAAAACGGACATTTTTTTATTAGTAATGAAAATGAAATATACTTACACTTTAAGTTTATTAGATTAAAGATTATAGAAAAATGCAACTACTACATACATATATGTAGCGTGCACGTAATCTTGTAGCGAGAGGTTCTTAGAAATATGCGAAATTGACACTAACACTTTTTAATCGACACTTTGACGTAGGTAGCGTGCATAGAACAGTAGTACTTATTAATCTTATTATTTTTACATTGTATGTAATAAAGGTTTTAATGCATACAATAGTTTTGTGTGGCACTTATTCACTAACTAAAACTTCCACTTTCTATAAATGTGCTGTCGCAAAGATGGTTTGACACTGATTAAAAAAATGGTTTTAAATAGTCAAATTCTTACACTAAGGGTGGGGGATGCACAATCTACAAAGATGGGAATTTCCCAGCAATGCACATTTCTGATGAAAATCGGTACGTGTGTCGGCATTTTTCTTAGCATCACTGTAATAAACTAATAAAGTTTACAACATCTACCAATACTGGAAATGAGTAACGTACGGTCCGTGGGCCGCTTTTATTAAAATTTATGTATGAAATCTTTACTTTTTTAAAATTTTATATTTTTTTCTTCTAATGTTTATTATAAATAAAGTTTAATTCCCGTTGAACCGGTTCAAAAACCGGTTCACGTATTTGTTTCGGTTCGGTTCGAGTTCCGGTTCAGCAGAAAAAAAACGTTCCGGACTCCGCTTCACGGTTCGGAAAAACAAGCCGGTTCGTTCCGGTTTTTGTTTCGCTTCGGGTTCGGTTCAAACCCTTGTTTATAGTAATACATATAAAAACTCGTCAAAAATTAGAAAAAAAATCAGAAATTCTTTTTAATTTTTTTTTCAATACGTCAGCCAATTCTCGTTATCAGAAATCATCTTTATTTCCGGAACGAGTTCCTGTCCTGAAAGGAAGTACCGGAACGACGTTCCGGAGCGTTCCGGCTCGACAACACCACTGGCGGTCATAAAATCAGGGCGATTTGTTATAGAAAGGAATTTAATAGATTTTTCACTTCGGCCTAAACTACGTTATTTAGCAAAGCATCTATTCTCAGCGTGACCTATTTTGTTTCGGGTTTCATTAGTTCCGTCCTCCAAAGTATTTACGACGTTCGAAGCGACCCTTTCCATTTAGGTTACATATCGCCCCATCGACTTCAAAACTTTTTCCAAAGCACCAGAATTTGCAGAAGAGTTCGATGCTACTTTGTCGGCTGGGGGAACCCTTCTTCTATTTCCCGCATTTTTTTTCATTTTATTTTCTTCTCCTTTGTACATAATAGGTGGGTGATTATCCCACTCCTGATATCAAAAAGTTCTTGAAGAAAATGGAAAAAAACTCGTTTTATGCATCTGCGACAATGGCTCTAGTCTGGTGGCCGTTATTGAAAATATACATGGAATGCAGCTAACAATATATATCCAGCTGTAGAGCTGTTGAGATGTCGGCTGCGATACTGGTAGACCGTGATTCTTCGAGGGATGTAGGATAGGGTTTTTGTTGTAATGGGGTTATCGTTGTCGATGGCTGGTGAATTTCTTTTGTAAGTTGTTGAAGCGTGTAGGAATTGGTTCGATTTTAATGTTATCGTATAGAATGTTCGAAAAAATCTATCTAGTCTCGATATTTTACGTAGGATTCGTCTTTCCCTTGTGAGAATACTATTTGTGTGGCTTGGTGTAGCTGTGGTTTATGATGTTGCCCGATAATCTATTAGAAGTCTTATGAAGGTTTTGTAAGTATGAAGAAGTGTGTCTGTGTTACATGTTTGGGATGATGCTATTGTCCTTGCAGTAGAAGTAGGACGCAAGCTCCTGCAGTACGGAAAGGTACAAGTGATGCATGCCCGTCCAACGAGTGCTGGATAACGTTCGAGGTAACCCCTCGGGTTAAGGAATACGTACTGAGCGAGAGAAGGGCGTACCTCGGCATGCAGACATGCAGAGTTGAGAACACTGATGACGTACTACGCTGTTTCAAGTGCTTAGGATTCGGGCAGAAGAAGGCGACCTGCAGAAGCACAGCCTCCGCGCTTTGCTACCGCTGTGGTGAGAGGGTCACCAGCAAAAGGCCTGTGACAAGCCTATCAGCTGCGTGAATTGCAGGACAGGGAAACTGTCGCATGGTCACTCGACCAAGGCAAGATCCTGCCCGATCTTTAAAGCAGCAATGCAGGAAACGGCAAGTAAATACGAGTGATGGCTAACACGACCATGAAAGTTCTTCAGCTGAACTGTAGGGCATCCTATGTGGTCATGTGCGAAGCCGGTGTGCTTATGCGCGAGAACGGGATCAGTGTTACCTTGCTGCAAGAACCATATGCCGTGGATGGCGGCGTTCGAGGAGATGGTAATTGTAGGAAAACAAGGTGGAGAAGATCCCGAAACGGTAGTGGTGATTAATAACTCCGACGTCGACGTAGTTGATCTTGGCCAAGACCTGATCAGGTGGATGGCGTTTGCGTGATTAGGTAATCGGCCCGTTTGGGGAGTTGTATGTCTGTTCCCAATATTGTCAGTATGGTGGCGATATCGATAGATATCGAGGACAGCGTACAGAATTTCGAGCGAGAGAAGCAGGAGAAGAGCGCTGTTGATCGGCCGTGACGCCAACACTGAGTCACATTTGTGACACAGCAAAGGCATGGTGGGCCTGAGTGCAAAGGTTGTGAGAGGGGAGAGCCTGGCACATAAGTTGGAGGTGATGAACGTGCGGTCGGAAAGGTTTACCTACGACCGTAGTGGAGAGCGACATTGACGTCACCCTCGCAAGGGGGCTGCGCGAAAATGTCGCTTGGCGAATAGAACCAACCTGCTCCACTAGCGATCACAATCCCATTCTGATTGAGATCACAGCGAATGCAGCCAACATTACCACCAGAGTTCCGTTCTCTCTCCCAACGTAGTCCATCAGCGAAGTCTGTTGGGCTGACTGGAAGGAGGTGGTGCTTCAAAGGGTCAGTTCTCTGGCTGACTTCGGAAGGCTACCCCTCGGCGAGATTGTTTCTCGTCTGCAAGGGTGGGTGGTGGACGCGAACGACCAGGTCCTGAGGAGAGTTAGGCGACCTGCTAGGGCAGTACCTTCCTAATGGACGAACGAACTTCGAAACCAAAGGAACGACCTGAACCGTAGGAGGAAGCGAGTCCAGAAGGCACACAGGAGAGGACAACCGAACGTGAGAGACCTGAAAAGCGCCTGCAGCGAAGATGTCCTATCCTACAAGAGAGCCTTGATAGCTGAGAAGGAAAGGAATTGGCTATGAATAGATAGACACAACGGTGACGACTGATGCACAAGCCCGAACCTACCGAGTCACTGCGGCTGCTCACATCGGCCCACTAGGTCACTCAGGACTCAGGTATACCTGGTGTTAGCGTTTAGATTTGCCATGACAAGGTAAGGAGCCGCACGTTAAATCCTCGATATATGTTCTCCCTGCAGTAATCTGAAAGTCATGTCGCGATTATCCGTTAGAGAATTTTTCCTGTGTTGTTTAGGAGCGAAATTGGACGGTATGACTTAAGGTCCGTGTGATTTTTGTCGGGTTTTGGGATCATAATAACGTTCGCGTGTTTCCAGTTAGTCGGATAGTATCCCGCTTTTATAATGGCGTTGAATATAGTCATCAGCGGGAAAAAGGTAGATTTTTGATGATATTATTGGTGACGCCGTCTTCCCCGGGTGTGTTGTTTTTTAGAAAAATAAATGTGTTGGTATGTCGTCCTGCGTGATTTCAGGTATGATATTATTTTTTACGTGTTGTACAAATTGTAGTGAATTTATGATGTGTCAATCTATCTACACCGCATGTAACGCGTCGTGGGTGGGCCCATGTAAGTGACGTGTAACTTTTCTTCGTTGGCTTTTTCTTCGGCGATATTGTATACCTGATTTAATTTCGTGCCATCGGTTTTAATAGTGTTTGTTTTAAGTCGTACTAACGCGTTTATCCTATTCCATTATGTTTTCACGATGGGGTCGCGGATTCTGCAAAATTGTCGGTATAGTTCGCGTTTTCTTTTAATTAATTGGATTATCTTACGCGGGAGAAGTTTTTTGCCTAGGCAGACTTTTTTGACAGGTGCTGCTTCATTTCGTTGTACGTGTCTATCGCGGCGTCGATGTCTTCTAGCATTGGTAATGTGTTCGCAATGGTGGTCGAAATTTATATGCTTATAGTCGCGCATTTATTTGTACAAGGTCTTTGTAATTTTCGTTCTTAATTCGCACTTATTTGAAAAAAAGGTGCGCGACATTGTCGGTACAGAGAATGTGATCAGGAATGAACCTTGGTGGTTGAGAAAAGTGAAGGTGGTGTTTTTATTCCGAAAAAAGCTAAAGTATAGTCGCGAGTTTCCGACCGTTCGAGTTACTTACGGTGTCACCAAATGTACTGTGTCGCTCTGAATCCACAGCGCACGAACTCTCGCGACCATAAGTAGGGGTGGCAGTGGAGCGGGCACGTTCTGGCCGGTCGGCAGTCGAACGATGTACATCGCTCTCGTCATGCAGTGGCGTCGGCGCACAATTCTCTCCCGAGTTAAGACAAGAGCCACATGTTCTCCTTAAATCCTTAGAGACGTTGGGGTGCAGGCCGGAGGTGATTAACGTGTAACTTGTTCTGGACGTCGTCTCGGAGAACCTTGTAGTCGTAGACGTTGTTTCCGAGCAGTCCAGTTTGACGCGAGCCTGTGCGTTTTCTTCAGGTTCCTAGCCAGGACTAAGTCACCCACCTGAAAAACTTTGAGGTGGATCTGTGACGTATTTCCAGCTGACGGATCGTTCGTTGGCGGCGATCTGCTCGGCATTGTCTGGGATGTTTGGATTGGGGTCGCTTCCGGGGTTTGGACGGTGGATCAGATATCCAAGTAAGGCCTGGCTCGGAGTTTGAAGTGTGGCGGCATTCCATCTTATCCCATTGCTCCGGCGGTTGATTCCCTTCGCCTTCTCGAAGGTGGTAGATGGCGGTGGTCCAAGGCATGTGGTGTCGGCGGCAATAGTTGTTCCAGAGGCGGCAGGTGAATTGGGGACCATTGTCTGAGAGCAGGAATCGGAGATATCTATAGCAGCTGAACACATTTTGATCTAGGAATTCCAAGATGGTTTTGGTTGGGACATTCGGAACTCCCTTGGCTTCTACCCATCGTGTGAACAGGTCTGTTATAACGGTGATATACTTGACCCATTATGTCTATGGCGGCGGTATCCCAAGACCGGCGAGGGTTCTTGAGGGAAGACCAGCGGCTTTCTGACGAATGCCTGATTTAATGTATGAGCAGATTAGGTACCTCTTTAGATAGTTTCGGACATATAGCGTATGCCAGTAATATTGTTGCTCGATGGCCCTTAATGTCTCGTCGCTGCCGGAATGGCCTGCGTCGGGGTGGTCGTGAAATAAATGGAGAATATGTTGCTTTAGAGCCTCTGGTACGACGAGCTCTTGGGCTTCCTTAAGGCGATACAAGTGGCAGCGGTTCGTCGCGATCGTAGACTTAATTGTGGTCGGAAAACGGTCTAGTGGTTGCAACGTCGATCATCTTTCGCCCTTCAGGAATGCGGGAGAGCATGTCTGGATTGGGCCGAGATAACCGGAGGGGGGCCTACTTTAAGTCCAGGAATGCTTGGTTGACCTCTTGGTCCCACCACCATTTTTCCTTCGTTGAGAGATTGCAACCAGTTTCTGACGCCGAGCACATGGCGTACTTGTTTACGGTTCTTCGGCGGTGACAAAGTTTGGATCTGGCTGAGATGGTGCTCGATTGGTCAGTTCCTGTCCACTGTGACACGATGTCAAGGGTACTGACAGCTGACACTTCTCGGGACCGACGCGGAGTCCATGGGTGCGAAAGCTTTCCAGGACCAACCTCAAATGCCGAACGTGTTCCTCGTAGGAGTTGGAGTAGGCTAGTGTGAATTTCTGTAGGGCCCCGTGAGAACATCTTGCGCCATCCTACTTTTAGAATATCGATGGCGCGTTATTGAGTCCGAACGGCATTACACGAACCTGATAGCTGGCGCCGTCGATGGTCGAAAACGTCGTGAGGGGCCGGCGCTCGTTTGACAGCGGCCAGAACCTTGACTTTAGATCGAGTGTTGTAAAAATTCGAGCTTGAGTTTAAGGGTTCGTTGAATGTTCGGGAGTGGGAGGCTTCGCTAATTGTCTGGTCTAGAATATTCCAAGTTGCTCGGTTGGACGATGCCGTTACTGAGCATTTTCTGGATCTGTTCTTTGATCGCTTGCTGTTTTTGGGCGGATTGTCGATACGGAGCAATACTTAAGGGATGGTGCTCCTTCAAACGGATGTGGTAGCTGGTGGTCGGCGTTGTGGTAGGTGCGGACGTGTCGAATACGTCTTGAAACTCTCTGAGAAGATCATGAATCATCATCAGATCTTGTCTAAAATGAAGGCAACGCCGTTGAAAATCCATGGTGATGATTGGTTTGGAGCCAGGGAAGGCCAAATATGGTCGATTTGTGTATGTCCAGACTTACGAAGAACGTCTTGACCGTTTCTTCCTTAGCAAGAAAAATGGATTTGGTCTGGACATGTTCGGGTCGCTGTTGTTGTCGGACGAGATTGAGAAATGACTCGCTGTCTATCATAGCCGATAATCGGACACCGTCGATAACGGCGTCGATTCTAAGGACAACGCTGAATCCACCGAGAGAGTTGATATGATAACGGATGAGTTCCGAACGGGCCGGAATATGGCCCCTGCCCCTAATTCCTTTCCCGACGGCCCTGATGAAATTTAGTTGACAGGTGCCGACGTTCATGATCGTGTTACAAGGTTTGGCCGTTTGGAGTTTGTAGTTACTGGAATAGCCCTCTCCAAAAATCTCGATTTCTGTTGCCGTTCTAGGAAATCGCAGTTCTAGTGTCTTCCCGGACAGAAATGTCAAAGTGGGAGTCATTTTGGAGCCGATGGCGAGTTGCTGCTGGGATTTTCACTACTGGTGGCTGTATGTGTGGTCGTACCGAGTCTGGTTTTTAATCGTACCGCTAAGTCGATAAATTCGACAAAGGTTGAGAGCGCAGTTGTCTCGACGTAGGCGGCTAAACCCTAAGGCTCCAAGTTGATACAATGGGCCACGAGTTCTGGTTCCATTGGTTTCCACCGTGGACGCTGGCACTTTAAGTGTTAATTGGATAGACCACTGATCCCAAATTTGGAAGATGGCAGGACTGAAAGTGACTTCAGTCGGAAGTAGGGGCTGCAGTTCCCTAGGTTGAGGCACTCCTGAAGAAGGGCTCCATGGTGATGTCCTCTTAATCTTGGTCCACGATGGGCTCCAAATTGTCACAGAGCACGTTCAATTCATTGGTAACTACCGGGCTACCGTCGGTCAGCGGAGTCATAATTACACCTATCTTTGGAACACACCGCGTATATAAACTTTTCATCATTTGCGATAATTCGTCTTCGAAAAGGAACGTTTCAGGGTCATGACCGTCCTTTTTGAACACCTCCGCGAGCCGCCACTGAAGTTCCTCTTTGTTACTGCTTGTCGCTTCATCCCGTTCTTTTAATTTTCTTCTTAACTCGGCTACTTTTAATTCGTACATCTTCTTTGCCATTGTAATGTCTTTTACTCAAACCCACACCTGACACCAGTTGTAATGTTCGTGGGTTTAACAAAATTCTAAGACTGATAACGACAAAAACTATTTATTTACACTAATTATTAAAGAACGTAAAAACACTATTAAATAATTACTAAACTTAGGTTATTAATTATTCTATTTATTTACACTACTGTTGATATATCACTTTTCACTGCGCTATTTATTTCACTGACAATTTATTTCTGGACTCACTTCTGCAACAGTCAATTTATTTCATCTTCTCTCGGCGATCGTCTCTTCCTTTAAATACTCTTTTGTTTACTTTCGGGAACCTTCTGGAAACGTCCGGGTAGTTTATTTTTTCTTTGAACTGTTTAACTGCTTTCCCGGAACGCAGGTACGACACACACGGTTACAAATACGGTGCACATGAAGAAAGGCGTCCGCGGCTAGTCGGCGAATGGATAAGCCGTTCACGCACACGTGTGCCCGATCACAGTCAAACACACTCGTGCTCGCTACAATATAAAGGTATATTATAATCTTGATTACATACTTCGTTATGCGTATATAGTTACCTTAACCTAACTTAACCTGGGATTAATCACTAAATTGTCTGTCACTTAACTTAATACTGATCACTGAATTGTCTGTTACTTAACCTACAACTAATAACGGAAATGGTCTAGCACTCAATTTACTCAAAATTTATCCGGCGGTAGGTCCGCTTACGTAGTATGCGTGTAGTTTTGTCGTTGGTGTTCGGCTAATATGGTAGCCTGTCGTAGCTTGTTGTAATTCTTGGCTAAGATGGTAGCCTAGAGGATGGTATGCCGTATGTTGTTCTCATTGCTTAGCCGAAGAGAAGATTGAGTAGCTAAGTAACTCTTGATGAAACAAATAAACAATGACTATGAAAAAAATATTGAAAAAATATTAAGAAAATAAAAATGGATTTGTTGCACTAGCAACATAGTGGGATAAAAGCACCCCATATGCAACGCGAAAACAATTTAATTGCCTGCTGTGTACTTTTAGTGAATGTGCTTGACTTGTTCCACTGGTCGCTATTGCAAAATATTTAAGAAATATAAACAAAAACTCGCTGTAAATATTTATCTCGCTGTGTTAGTTAAGGGTTAAGTAACATTGGACCAACGTAAGGGGAAACCATTATACGGTTTATTTCTTCGGTTGCTTCTTGTTTTTCATTGAGTACTAAATCACCTTCTTTGTATTGTCTTACTGGACCTTGTAACTAAAGAACTCACTTATGTGTGGGATAATACTTATTCTTAACGTATTGTAATGTTCGTGGGTTTAACGAAATGTACTTGTAAGACTAATAACTACAAAAACTATTTTTTTACACTAATTATTAAAGAACTTAAAAACACTATTAAACTATTACTAAACTTACGTTATGAATTATTCTATTTATTTACACTACTGTTGATATATCACTATTCACTGCGCTATTTATTTCACTGTCAATTTATTTCATGATTCAGTTCTGCAACGGTCAATTTATTTCTCCTCTGTCGGCGGTCGCCTCTTTCTTTAAATACCCTTTCTCTACTTTCGGGAACGTTCTGGAAACGTCCGGACAGTTTATTTCTTTCTTTGAACTGTTTAACTGCATTCCCAAAATGCAGGTACGACACGCACATTTACATATACGGCGCACATGTAGAAAGGCGCCCGCGGCTAGTCGACGAATCAATAAGCCGTTCACGCACACGTGTGCCCGGTAGCACACAAACACACTTAAGGATGTTTCGTCCTGAAACATTTTCGCTTTCCGTTTCACAGGATCATGCCGGAATCTGGCTTTCACGACATTCGTTCCGGAAATAGAAGTAACAGTCCTCGGTCGTCTCATAATTGGTCCGATTCGGGTTATTACTGCAAGCCAAAATGTCCATTCCAGTACGGCGGAACAGGACTTCGATCATGTTTCGTATTATCCTCCAATCTAGGTTGTCCAGTCCACAACCAAGCTTCGGAATCGGCAGCTTCTGTAGGTTATTCTCCAGAATATGTCCGCGGAGTTCCATTACTGTGTCCCAAAGGTTTCTATAGGTTGGTTTATCAGAGCATCTTCCTTTAGTTACTAGATAATAGATATTGCGTCGTCCGTCAGGCAGGCACAACAGTCTTCTTCCCTTCTGTACTTGGTCCAGATGATCCAAACCGCTAAATCTGCGTTTGAACTCGGACGCAATATCACGGCTCATTCTGAGATCCTGTGAAACGCAATGGGCCAGAGAATATTTCTTAGATATAGCAAATAGGTCTCGTCGGATTTCTTGCGTCACACCAAATCTCCTGTTAACATGGGGGCCTTCCTTCATGAACTTTTCGTTATGGGGGCTCGGAATAAATAGTTCTTAATAATCTGGCCCGCGCCTCCTCTTCATTTGAACCGGCGAATGGAGTCAAGTGATTAAATAGACTACCTTCGGCTTCCCATTAGGACATTTCTTATTTTGGTACATCACGTCGTTAATCCTCTTCACTATCTCATAGGGTCCTTCCCAATTCTGTTGGAACTTAGGTGATAGTCCAAGGCGACGACGAGGATTATACAACCAAATAAGATCTCCAGTTTGGTAACCACCTGCTGTGGCCTTGATATCGTAGTTTTCTTTAATCCTATCACTAGGAATCTGCGTATGCAGACGAACCGACTCGTGGATGTCGTTAAGCTTTCTTCGGAGGTTGGTTTCATAATCTTCTCCACCCAAGTCATCTCCTGGTTTAGAGCCGAATTTGAGGTAACAAGGTAGTCGCAACTCCCTTCCATAAAGGACACTGGCATGTGTTTGACCAGTGGTTTCGTGGACAGATGAACGGTATGCCATTAAAAAAGGGCAATAGCGGTCCTAGTCCCTTTGGTGATCAGACACTACCTTCGAGAGATATTTAATGAAGGTCCTGTTCATTCGCTCAACCATGCCGTCCGATTGTGGATGGAGTGGAGTAGTTCGAGTTTTCTTTAATTTTAGGAGCTCGCATATTCCACGGAATTTGAAATTTCTCCTTTGGTCGGAGTGCAACTCCAAGGGCACCCCAAAACGATTGATTAACTCCTCCACCAGCTCCTCAACTATGATTTCCTACTCCTGGTTCGGAAGGACATAGGCTTCAACCCACTTGGTAAAATAGTCCATAACGACTACGATGTGCTTGTTGTCTTTCTCGGACTTGCCACAGCGATTGCGATTCGTTGGAAGGGTCCACCGACGTTGTATTGACGCATTGGCGCCCTTGGCCTTTTCTGTGGTCCATTACTCGCGGCACAGGTGGTACACTTCTTACACCAGTTCTTAACATGTTCCTTACAGTTCACCCAATACAATTGCTCTCGAACTTTCCCAAGCATCTTATTCACTCTAAAATGGCCACCAGATGATCCATCATGAAGATACTGCAACACCTCTCTAACCTTGTTTCAACGAATAAACAGTTGCTTCCTACCTTCCTCTCCATCTGGACTTTCAACAACACTCTTCAGGGTGCCATCTTCCAAAACCATTGAGTCCCACTGACCCCATAACGATTTTAGTACTTGGGTACAGGAGGAAATTTGCTGTCACGTTGGCCGTTTTCCGTCTCTTTTCCATTCCATCATCTTCTTCAAGTCCGGGTCGTGTTCTTAGTCATGTTTTATATTGTCAGGTAACCACTCGTCATCGATTACCGTGACGCGTAGAATTGCCTCTTCATTCTTTTCCATTCGATCACACTGCTTGCAGTCTGTTTGACAAAATCTTCTGGAAAGAGCATCGGCTTTCTTGTGTCCGGTTCTAGGCCGGTGCTATACGTCAAAATCATATTCCTGTAGCTTCTCAATCCATCAAGCTACCTGGCCCTCCGGATTCTTGAAATTCAGAAGCCACTTTGAAGCTGCATGATCGGTGCGTAGGGTCAATTTTCGTCCATATAGGTATTTATAAAAATATTCTACACCTGTGAGGACAGCCAGCATCTCTCGCTTAGTGACACAGTAGTTTCTTTCGGTTTTTGATAAGGTCTTGTTAAAATTGCCGATTTTTTTGCGGTCACTTTCGGTTAAACGGGTCAAAGGTTTGCCGATATTGGCGAATCCATAAACATAGCGACGATAATACGTGCACAATCCCAAGAAGCCTCTTACGTCGTGGACATTTTCAGGCACTGACCATTCCTTTACAGCCTTTATCTTCTCCAGATCCACGGCCACGTCCTTCCCTGATACAACATGTTCCAGGTAAGAAACTTCTTCGCGGAAAAGGTAGCACTTTTTCGGACTGAGTTGCAAACTGGCCTCACGTAACCGCTGGAATACCGCTTGCAAATTCTGCAGGTGTTCATTAAAGGTGCTTCCAATCACTATGATGTTATCCAAGTATACCAAGCAGGTCTTTCCAATTTGATCACTCAAAATTTTCTCCATAAACCTTTCCAACGTCACCGGGTCATTGCATACCCCGAAAGGCTCAACTGTAAATTGCCAAAGGCCCGTGCCGATCGATAATGCGGTCTTTTCTTTGTCTGCAGCATCTAAAGTAACTTACCAGCTTTCGCTCTTCAAATCGAGTGTGGAAAATGTTTTTGAGCCAGAAAGCATATCCAATGTGTCATCAATCCGTGGTAGGCGATAAACTGTCTTTTTTGGTTACGTTGTTGAGCTGTCGGTAATCCACACAAAAACGGATTGTCCCATCCTTCCTCTTTACTAATACTACCGGTGATATTCACGGACTTGATGATGGCTCAATTGTGCCGATCTCCCGCATTTCGTGGATTTTTCGCTCTGCTTCTTCCTTCTTGGCCAAGGGCGATCGTCTAAGTCTTTGACGAATAGGCTGCGCATTCCCTGTATTGATCTTATGTTTTACGATATTGGTCCTTCCCCAACCGTTTTTGTCAGTCTCGAAGACATCGGCATTCTGAATTGTTACTGAAATTTAGTAAATTGCCTTCTTCTTATTTGCTTTCCAAACTTTTCATCGTTTGCGATCATTCGTCTTCGAAAAGGAACGTTTCAGGGTCATGGCCATCCTTTTTCAACGCGTCCGCGAGCCGCCACTGAAGTTCCTCTTTGTTACTGCTTGTCGCTTCATCCCGTTCTTCCAATTAGAGAATTGGCAAAAAGTTAAGAAGAGTCTTAACTTTTTGCCTTTGCCATTGTAATGTGTTTTACTCAACCCCACACCTGACACCAGTTGTAATGTTCGTGGGTTTAACAAAATTCTAAGGCTGATAACGACAAAAACTATTTATTTACACTAATTATTAAAGAACTTAAAAACACTATTAAATTGTTACTAAACTTAGGTTATTAGTTATTCTATTTATTTACACTACTGTTGATATATCACTTTTTACTGCGCTATTTACTTCACTGTCAATTTATTTCTGGATTCATTTCTGCAACGGTCAGTTTATTTCTCCTCTGTCGGCGATCGTCTCTTCCTTTAAATACTTTTTTATTTACTTTCGGGAATCTTCTGAAATTTTTTCGTTGAACTGTTTAACTGCTTTCCCAGAAAGCTGGTACGACACACACATTTACAAATACGGTGCACATGAAGAAAAGCGCCCGCGGCTATTCGGCAAATCGGTAGGCCGTTCACACACACGTGTGCCCGATCGCACACAAAAACACTCGTGCTCGCTCCAGTATACAGCAAGAAAATAGAATTTTGAATATCATAAAACTAAACAGGGAACTCAATTAAAGTAATTTTAACTCAGACGCTACTTTACCGAGCAAAGAACTAATACAAAAAATTGCTTTAGTGTAGCACAGCTGGTGGGCTCCTCAGTCAATCTGATTTTAGAAAGCTGTTTGTTCTCTAGAACAAAACACGTAATAGAATAAAAGTGTATTAAAACTAGTACACAAAAAACAAATCAATAAACTGTAACAAAAACACTAAATATCAACACTAAACTATCAAAATTTCCCACAAAGTTGCTTTTACTAGGGACTTAAACACAAGTTTAAAATCAAAAGGTTCCTTATACCAAATCAAACAAACATTAAACCACCCACTCTGGATAATAAAATCAGTCCAACAGGCTAAATGATAGTACATTACGTATCGAGGGAAGAAACAGGGTTATTTCAGACTGCATGTGAATTGCCACCCGAACCGAAGGCGACATCCTTTCGTAGCTAGCTCTACTTATCGCTCCGCAGATGGAGTTACTAGTTCTTGGCTGGTCGTATCTCCTGATCCGGAGCGTCAACTTCATCAGGCGGAAAGCCTCGGAACCCCTCAGGTATTTCCAATTCGTCGATGTCAGGTTGATCTTTCAGGACTCTCCGTTCGGCTCGATCTTTTTCTATCGAGATAAACTCAAACTCCAACTCGTGAACATGGTTGCTCGGTTCAACACGAACCTCATCCCGATGATCTTGCGGAAAAATGTCTCCGGCTGTACCGTCGTGCGCGACCATTTCCTCTCGGAAAACGACATCTCTGGTGATCTCTGTTGTTCTCGTTTCAGGAATCCAAATCCGGTACGCCTTTGACTGCTCATAATAGCCCACCAGGACTCCTTCTCTCGAACGGCGATCGAACTTCCCGTTGTTTGGGACTTTGTCGAGGCAAAATACCTTGCTTCTAAATTCCCGCATGTGATATGCGCTCGGCTCCTTGCCGTACCAAAGTTCGAAAGGTGTTTTCCCGTTTAGCTTCTTAATTGGGTATCGATTCCTGAGATAGTTAGCGGTGTTAATCGCTTCCGCCCAGAACGATTGAGGTAATCCGGATTGCATCATCAGACATCGAGCTCCCTCCTCGAGAGTTCGATTCTTTCTCTCGGATACACCGTTCTGCTTGGGCGTGTGCGTCGTCGTGAGTTCGCGTCGGATGCCCTCAGACTTCAGGAAGTCGTTAAATGCCCTGTTGGCGTACTCACGACCGTTGTCAGACCGGACGTATTTTATTTTCAACCCGTGCTGCTTCTCGACGAGGGCCTTGTACTCGCGAAACATCTGGAACGCTTCGTCCTTCGACTTCATGAACCGCACCTCCGTCCACCTCAAATAGTCTAAGAGCTAGCGCAAAGCTACCTGTATGTATTTGACCAGACCTGGGTTTTTGTGTGTTGAGGCCCCTATACCTACCATACATGAGATGGGGAGTCACTAAGCCCAGAGTGGTGGACGCGGCGGGCGCTCAGGTAAGACAGGTAAAAATTTTTGGCAAATTTTAAATTCATTTGACCACGTCTGCCATTTTGAAATTTGAAAATAGATTATTATTATTATCGGAAAATAACAATGGCAGACCATTATCACGCGTTCAACATTCTGGCAGACAGTTATGAAAGTGCTGAAAAAAATAAAATTTTGAAAGTAATTGACCAGATCTGCCATTGATATATTTTATTCATTAGAGTCTTAAAAACTTATTTTTGTCACGGCAGACTTTTTCATTAAGTACAAACTTCAGCAGACAACAAGACTTAGCTACTACATGGTCAGATCTATGCATGTACTATCTCTGTAGCTATCTTTTGTTTTTCCTATATATCACTATTATTCTCACTCTAACCTATAGTATTTTTATTTTATATAGTTACTAGCATTCAAATAGTCTAGGGTTTATACCTGAGAGGGTTCTTTTCGGTTGCCACTCTAACGGTTATTGCCAGATGTTTTCAGTATAGTCGTGAATTCTCATACAGTTAGTGTTTTGTGAATGTAATAAAATACATAGTGTNTTTTTTATTTAAGAAACAATGAACAAAAATAATTAAAAAAAATAAATTATGCATGCATTAAAAAGTGTATATTTGCTTCCATTGCTTGAAATCTTCATTCATCATCATAATCGGAGTCATGTATGGCGTTGTGTGACTCGTCTTCATCATCCATTGAATCGGATTCTGTAAAAATAAAACGTAAATTATAGAATAAAAGAAATGTGTAAAGTGTTTCAAAAATATTTAGTAAAGAGTTAATCATTATAAACTTACCAGGGATCTTGGAGATTAAGTCACTCACAGAAGTTGGAAGTTGATCTCCTTCGAACCATTTAAAGACAAATTTGTCTTCTTGTTCAATCCAACCATAATCTAATGGATCTAACGTGGTGGGTTGCTTTTTGTAAGCATTTTTCCAAACAATTGAAATATAATGCGCTCTTCGAAGTTGCTGATAAAGCTCACTCTTACACGGTGGTATTGAGCTTGCATCAAAATTCACTATTTTCTTGGTGAAATTTTCATTAACGTTGGAAGGTTTATAATTACTGACGAAAAGTTGGTACCTTCCATCATCAACGTCAATAGATTTTTTTGCATTGTAGAGCTGGCATGTAAACTTCTGAATAGTGTTAAACACTTCGTTTAGCTGATCTTCTATTAAATTTTCTTCACCAAGAGTTGCAAATTCTTGTTGGAATTCCACATTTTTTTTCAGCAAAGTAAAAGGTCTTTTCTTTCCTTTATTAAAGAAAGCCGGATTGAAGTCACACCCAGTGAACGCATGAAAGCCGATTAAGCTTTTGGCTAATAATTCACCAAGCTCATTATAAATTTTTGTGACGTCAATGTACCTTTCATTGTTTCCTGTTCCATTGAGCATCCAAATATTAGAATTTGAATTTTGTAATTGTTTCATATTCCCAATCATTATAATTAAAATATCGGTATCAGAGGCTCTAATAACAATATTCGACTGCTCACTGATACTACAAGCATGATAGATAATCTTAGTATCAGCTTCTTCATGTGAAGGGCAACATAAATTTTCAACAACACTTGATTGAATCTTGTCATCAACAACTTGATACGATTGACAATTTAAAAAAATTTGTCGGTTACCCAAAAATGATATCATTTCCTCACTACACCAATGATTCGTAAAAAAATCTACCAGAGCTTTCTTAAATTTAATATTCTTCAATTATTTTGCAAAATCTGATGGTCGCACCTGTTCAGGCCCCGAAATTGTGTAATCAATCAGCGATGCTTCATGACGTAGACATCTTTCGCTATCTTTTATTGATGGGAAAAAATATTGGTCAAAGATTACATCAATTCTCCGAGTGGAATATTTTGATACCATTTGCAAAAATTTCTTAGAAATACTCCCAAATGTTTTGGGAACTTCTTTCATAGAATGGAGAATAAAATATCCATCAATTAAGAATATATCTGTAGAAAGTGGTGGTTCCTGATCAATAGTTGGTTCAAGGCATTTTACAAGAACAGATTTATCAGTTTTACAAAAACCACCATCTAGATGACATAAAGCCAGAGGTACAGAAGATATTGGATATGCTAAAGTTTTGAGAACATCAATTTGATGGTCCATAGAAATTCCCAACAAACGCCCGAATAAATCTCGCTGTAACTTGATCTCTTGCTGCTTACCTCCAATTTTTACAGTCTTTTTCTTTGCAAGTTGACTCGAAAAGTTGTGTAGTGGTGTCTTTTTGATGGCTTTCTCAAATCTTTTTGGATCAGATACACATTCAGATATAAAACACGTTCGTAGGTCTTCACCAATTTTTTGGATATTTAAGAGAAATTCTTCGACTTGAGATGATGCAGCTTTACCTGAACTTATGTTAAACAATTGATCTGGCGGTAAATCTAAGCTGAAGGGATTCACATATTGATCAAATGAGTTGATAAATTTTTCAAGTTGTTGACAACTTTTCTTAATATTATGTGGCTGTAACTCTGCTGAAATATCTTGTTTTTTGGTAATTCCTAACTCATCCAACACGTGTGTAATTATACTTGAGCGAATGTCGTGACTCCTTGCCCACCGTTGGCGAGCTGAAATCAAATGAGTCAGATGTGTAATACCAGTAAGTGTTCTTGCAGCATCTGCATTAATAGTCTGCTCTAATGTAAGATCGATTGGCTGTCTTGAGAATGGCTTACTGGTACGCTTGATTCCAAAAAATCCTTTTTGAAAGTCTTGCTCTAAACCCGGATGAGTAGTGGGAACTTTGGTTAAATTATAATGGTATTGGACAGTCCATTTAGCATAATTTTGATGGTTACATACAAAAAATAAATTTGTTATTTTTGGTAAAGTGTCTAAATACAATTGAAAGTCACCAATACGAATGCTCCTGCTCAATTGTAAATAATGATCAACGAGCTTGATGTAAGTCATATAAAATTGAGCTGTTTTACCATGTTCACCATTTAATGTTTACTGTTCGTAAATAGCGTAATCATTACAAAGCTCTTTCAAGTTTTCATTGTGAATAAAAAAAGTATCTGCTTGACAACTCTGCAATCGGTCAATCTCTTCGATGATATCTTCTGAAATTTGAATGTTTTTCTGTGTTAAAAAAGACCTAAAATGCATTATTTGTAGTCCTAAAGCCATCATTGGGTGTAATCTTTTACAACGATTAAAATGTTTGCCCTCAATGAAACTTGAAACAGATCCACTAGCAAGCATTTCGCTTTCAACCATGATGGTTGATAAGCCGCAATCATTGATAACTTTTCCGATGGCCTTAAAGTACGACATCATTATGTGAAAAGTGTATAAAGGTATTGAAGGTATTACTTTCGGTTGCTTGAATTTGCAGTGCAATCTTTGCAATAGCTAAATCATAAGTTACTTGCATGTACTCTTGATTCAACTCTTGTAAGGCAGACATGCATTGTTGCATTGTTGCCAAAACGACTGCATTGTTTGTTGGTGAGTGATTAATCGGAGTTAAATATGAAATCAATTGTCGTGGAGTGTCATCGATCATTATTCTACTGTTAAAACCAGTCCACATATGGGGTATTTGACAGTCCCAAAGCATGACTTAGCACCAAAATATTGTCAATCCGCTTGTAGAGGCTCCCGTGTACGATTATATTACCCTCTTCCTCACTTTCAGCTTGAATATTACTGGTTTTCTTGAGTTTTTTAGCACATTGTGGTAACTCAACATCAATTTCTGTGAAAGATCGTCTTCTAGGTCTACTGCCTGCATGTTCTTCTCCATTTTCTTCTTCTTTTTCTTCTTCGTCTACATTGTCGTTTACGAGATTGGGATCAATATTTTGATAAATTATTCCAACTGTATCATGAAGAGTGTCTTTTCCATCCTTTGTTTCAACAAATCGGTCATAATTGTCATATCCCATACCTGCCACCAGGTTTTTATCTTTATTAATTATCTCTGGGCATATTTCGGTACGTGAAACTGTTGAAAATGTTGCTTCTGTTTCAAGCTCTTCGATTGCAGTATAACTTATACAGTGACCGTAACGATTTATTATATCGACAACCTTACGACTGCTTGTAATACTTTTTAAAGTAATGCCCAAACAGATGTGTTTTGAGGTCTTTATGTTTCCATTGTGAGTCATATATATTATATCCTGTGACAGAGATGATACATGATGTTGAAAAGTGTCGCAATTCCGTTGTTTACGATGATAACCTCCAAGAATCGACGAGAAAAATTGAGAAATCATGGGCGGTGTAGTACATTCACCTTTTATTAGTCGTTGACTAGTCAAATGATCGGGTAATTTTTTTCTTTTTATGCCCAAAATTTCCGCTCGTAAAATGGCTGCGGCTTCTTGCAATACATCTTGGTCTTTTAAGTGCGCAAATAGTGATTCATCAATTACTGAAACGCCTATAGGGGCAACACCTTTTTTTTTTTTTCGATGCCAAAATTTGAACTTTATCTGCAAATTTCTTGTGAATTTTTTCTTGTAAATAGTGCGTGGTAAATATTGATGATGCGTCAGAGCCTCCGCTTAATTCTTTAAACATTTCGAAATACTCTTTATGTAGATAGCTCAAAAAATAACAACGTCCTCGCTTTATGACATTTTCTTCTATTAAGTAACAAATTTCTTTGTAAACTGTTTCATGGATTTCTCGGGAAACGTGCCATGAAGTACGGACAGGACTTTTTACCAGTGATCTTTTTTGATTTCTGAAATTTAGCCGGCAAACATCGTGATAATATACGTGAGATGAGAGAATACTTTGTATTTTTATCAAAGTTTCATTATAGATTTCGGTATCTGGCTTAAAGTTTGATAATATACCTTTTTCAAATTGATTCTTATCTGAAGTACGCAATGGCTCATTTTTAGACCGATTTTGCTTTTTTTTTTGTTACAAAAAAAAACATAAATTCATGTTAGATGAAACGACTGGATCGGAAGCTTGAGCAGTCGGTGCTTCTTCTGAAACTTCAGATGGTCTCTCCTCCAACGGCTGTTCTGCTTCAGCCTCAATTTCTTTAGCTGCTTCTTCTGTTTCAGGAAGGCTCACGTCTTTTACCAGGGGATCATATACAGCTGTATCACTTATTATTAAATTATCAGATGATGTGGATGGCTGTTGAATTTCAGACGAAGACGTACTGGGTTGTGGAAGAACTTTTTTTTAACATCTGTCGAAAAAAATTGTCTTTTCAGAGCTGTAAATGTTTTATAACAACTACTATGATATCCCGAGTCATACATTTCGTCCGGTAAAACAACATCGTTATATTTTAATTTATGAAATTTTCGTAACCTCAAAATCTTTCGGCATTTTGATATCGTTTCTTCTGAAAATAATAGTACTTTATCAGTTTTTACCGTATCACAAAAAACACACTTCACTTCTTCTTTGTCACCCGACATAATATCAAATATATTAATTATATAAATGACAAATTAACGAAAATAAATAAAACAACACTATGTATTTTATTACATTCACAAAACACTAACAGTCACTGTATGAGAATTCACGACTATACTGAAAACATCTGGCAATAACCGTTAGAGTGGCAACCGAAAAGAACCCTCTCAGGTATAAACCCTAGACTATTTGAATGCTAGTAACTATATAAAATAAAAATACTATAGGTTAGAGTGAGAATAATAGTGATATATAGGAAAAACAAAAGATAGCTACAGAGATAGTACATGCATAGATCTGACCATGTAGTAGCTAAGTCTTGTTGTCTGCTGAAGTTTGTACTTAATGAAAAAGTCTGCCGTGACAAAAATAAGTTTTTGAGACTCTAATGAATAAAATATATCAATGGCAGATCTGGTCAATTACTTTCAAAATTTTATTTTTTTCAGCACTTTCATAACTGTCTACCAGAATGTTGAACGCGTGATAATGGTCTGCTAATGTTATTTTCCGATAATAATAATAATAATCTATTTTCAAATTTCAAAATGGCAGACGTGGTCAAATGAATTTAAAATTTGGCAAAAATTTTTACCTGTCTTACCTGAGCGCCCGCCGCGTCCACCACTCTGGGCTTAGTGACTCCCCATCTCATGTATGGTAGGTATAGGGGCCTCAACACACAAAAACCCAGGTCTGGTCAAATACATACAGGTAGCTTTGCGCTAGCTCTTAGACTATAACGCGCGTAGGGCCGCAGACGTCCATGTGAATGACCTCGAGTTTTGAAGTCACACGATGCGACTCTTTCGGGAAAGACTTTCGCGTCATTTTGCACTTGGTGCAAATGTCGCAGACAAGGTCATCCAAATTTCCCTTCAGCTCCAATCCACGGATGTCTCCACTCCTCGTAGCTGCGATGAGGTCGCGAAAGTTTACGTGACCCATCCG
Organism: Agrilus planipennis; assembly: GCF_000699045.2. Lineage (NCBI taxonomy): Eukaryota > Metazoa > Arthropoda > Insecta > Coleoptera > Buprestidae > Agrilus > Agrilus planipennis. The sequence continues at coordinate 325,034 of NW_020442434.1, forward strand.
GCGATACCAAAGTTGCGCCAACTTCTCGTCTCGGTCCGCCCCAGATACTGCGTTTTAACATCCTTCGATGGGGGTGGCCTGCACGAGGTACAGGTTCTCCTTGCGATTTGCAATCATGTGCGTCACACCGTCTCGATCAAAAACCTCCGCTTTCTCTTTGTCAAAAACGACCAAGAAATCGTTATCAGTGATCTTCGACACCGACAAAAGATTGTTGTGGGTCTCGGGAACGTGCAGTACCTCATTGAGGGTAATTTTGCGCTGCTGGCCATCCACGCTAGTCGCAATTCTCGCCGTTCCTTTCGCACTTATCTCCGCCGTCGCACTGCTCGCCAATTTCAGCCGTCCCGTCTCGCTTTCGTCCAGCTCGGTGAATCTCGTCGCGTCGCCACACAGGCGAGAAGTGCATCCGCTGTCGAGCATCGATACGTCTTCTACCTTGTTTTTCTTGCCCTTGCCCTTGCAGTTAGCCGCCTTGTGTCCCTTAATTCCGCACTTTGAGCACTTGTAAGGGAAAAAGGTGTCCTTGTCGCTCTTCTCGTTCGAGTTCCGAGCTGGCTTCGGTCGATGCTTTTTACCGGGACCCTTCCTATTTGCGAACATGGCACCTTGATCAACAACTGATGAAGCGTTATTTCTCGCGTCGCTTTCCTCGATTATTTTGGTGCGCAGGCTCTCAACGGTTGGCAATTCGTCTCGACTCTCAATTGCGATTCAAAAACTTTCGAAACTTGGAGGCAAACTGTACAGCAGTTGGATGGTGAGTTGATCCGGGTCCAGTCTGACGTCCATTTCGGATAGCTTGTCGACGTTTCCGAAGAAGTTGCCAAGATGACCGCGTACATCACTACCTTCTGTCATCTTCTGCATCATCAGACTTTTAAGCAACGCGGCCTTGCGAGCCGGCTCCTTCGACTGATTTGTGCTTTCCAGCTTGAGCCACATCTCGCGAGACGTTTTACAGTGCTTTACTGTCATCAACTGATTGTCACTGAGCGATAGGGTGATGTTGGACAGAGCTTTCTCGTCGTTCGTCAACCACTCTTGTACGTTGACGTCGTCGACATTTTCATTTTTCGTCGGATCTGGTTTGGTCAAAGTTCCGTTGACATAACCCCACATACCATTCTTACCTAAAGCGGTGCGGATCCTCAGTTTCCACTTATCGTAATTATCTCGGCCTAGGGCCTCAATATGCACTGTACCGTTCGCACTCATGTCCTTACTTTTAGTTATCACGATGTATATTATTGTCCGAAACACCGGTGATTACAATTGTGCCGCGGGTTATTGTCGAAACACTCACGATCGCTTTGTTACACACAACAAACAAGTTTAACCGCGTCGCGTGTTATTGTCCGAAACACTCGCAATATATTTTTTGTTCACTATCGATCGGGTTCACAATGTCCAAGAACGCGTCATTTGTTCTTTCTTGCTTCACCTCGAAGCTTCTCGAAAAAACAAGATGACTGCAGCACCGACCCGCCGTTCTCTTGAATGTTGACCGATCACGTTGAGGTTATTCTCTTCGGTTTATTCAGATCCGCATGTTTATTTGCCTTGGCCCATAACCTGTTGGAGGTTTGGTGACAAATGGAAATGAAACACTCGTCTAAATTTTAAACAACCGATTTATTAAACTGAAGAATACAAAATAATTGGAATGAAAAAATAAAAAGGTAATCGTGTACATTGGTTGAATCATAACTGAACTGTAAACGGGAACGTGAGTAAACGAGAGCGCTGATGCACCTGTGGATAGGATGGTGGACGTAACCGGCGAACCACGTGACCTCCAATAATATCATCACTATTATTTGCCTTAATATTAACTGATGAGTAAGTGATTGACCTCTATTTGAGACGTAGTAACTAGGTTTATATCTGTGTATATAACCACACCATCATTTCGATTCAGCTCACTCTTATTGTAGTATAGAGTGTAGTCCATTATGTTGAACTCGTTAAAAAATTTGATCCGGAAAGTGTCCGTAAAGCAAATGACATGTGGTCTATTCTAGCTTGATGTAATCTGTTTAGTAGACGTCTAAACTCACCAAAATTTCTTTCAATATTTTCAATATTAATAGACTGTCCTTTAATTAATATATTTTATTAAAATCTTATATGCCTAGGACGTTATCTCTACAAATAGCACTTAGGTCATTGCCATCACTATTCATAAAAAAAGATTTGCAGAAACAAGCACAAAAATTCAGTCTATAAAACCACTTGGATAGTCAGTTTTTGAAATTAAAAAAGTTTTCCTACTTTTGTAAGACTCACATACATCATTATCTGATGTCTTGTGGTCAGTTTTTCATTAAATGTCTTACAATTATTGCAGCATAAAGCCCCAGTGTTTTTAAAACTAGCTTTTTCATAATCACCAGTGCATATATGACTTACATATGACTTTTGGGCTCTTGCAGCCTTTCAAAGAATGTCCATAAACATAACATTTTTTGCAATGTTCTTTTTGTAGATATAATCTTATCATAAAGTTCACCAGTAATTTCAATAAATGCAGTGAAATATTTATACTTTTTGTTTGTTACAGACTTTGAAACTTTTTGATTGACCTTGATTAAAGTCAAGCAGTTCCTTGTTATTTTTGATAATATTCTCTTTTAGATCTATTGGCGAAGATTCATTTTCAATATCACTAATGACTAAATTTGGTCTATTTCACCTTTATATTTGTCACTCAACCTTTTTTTAATCAGTTCACAGAGTTTGCCCCTGTCGCTAGGAGGTTCGCATTGCAAAGAAATCTGACCGACCATCTTTGAGATCATTAATCTTTTGTACACCAGCTTCTGCCTCAATAATGTTTATTTTCATCATTAAATCCTTTCTTGTTACAATAGGTTCTTGTATACAATTTGGTGTAATCAGTAAATTGAAAGAGCGTTTTAGAACTGAAGTTGGTTTAATCCCAGATACCGTATTTGATAAAGTTTGTTTAAGAAGTAAGTTATTTGTAGCTGGTGGAGCTGGGTTTAATTTTAAATCTTCTAGTTGTTTAGTCAATCACTGATTTTTTTTCACAAGTAACTTATTTTTGTCATCCGTTTGTTTAAAGAGCTCATCAGATTTATCAAGTCATTTAAAATTTATTTCTTTTTTCTCACTTAACATTATGTAATCTCTTCTATTTAGGCAACCTATATAATATGCCTTTCCACAGAGCAGACAAACTTTAGTACTTGCAACATTTTGCGTAGGTTTTGATTGATCAAACTTATGACAAGTCATAGGAATAGGATTAGAGGTATATTAGTATATTATTCCAAGTCACTTTATATCAGTTCAAAAACAATCAGGCCGTATAGGAGCTTCATCACAAAAGCAAAAACTAACCCAACTTATTTATTATAATTTAACTCTTTTGTTGATTGCATGACTGCTCTAGCTGAGGTACAGAACACGACTGCCGTAGCAGCGTTGCCAAAAGAATACAAAACAAGACCTAGGACATATGCAACACATAATACATAAATGTAACACTTAATTCCGGCGACTTTAAAAAATCTTAATCTTTCGAGGGAAAACAAAAAAAAATATTAAAATGCAAACGAAAACAAAATAAAATTAAGGAAAATGGCAAAGAAGCAAATAATAAGTAAAGTTATGAAGTCCCAATCGATAACACGGAGATCTTGCTCAAGGCACATTTCACAATACCATCGTTAGTCTTTACATTAACACGGGTGATACCATCCTCACCTGGGATGATCTCGTGGATTCATTCAAGCTTCCAATATGAAGATGGGGTATTCTCATCCTTTAATAGAACCATAGCACCAACTGATACGTCAATGGGTTGTTACAACTTCCACATACTGAGTTGATGTAAGGTACTAAGATACTCGCGTAACCTTTCTGCGCATGCGCGGGGCGTAGCTTTTGTATTTTTATTTCTGATTGGTTGTTTTTTTATAAAGGGGGCGTGGCTTGTGATATCTTTCGACCAATGAGCGTTCGTTCTTTTGGATAGGAGTGGGGGTATAAGCGTATATGGTACTATTTTTCGAGGGGGCGTGGCTTGTGATATCTTTCGACCAATGAGCGTTCGTTCTTTTGGATAGGAGTGGGGGTATGACCGTATATGGTATTATTTNAACCTCTATAGCTATACTACTAGTGGTGTCTTATAAAACCAAAAAAATTATAGGAACTGACTATTGTTGTTGATGTAGTATCCCATGTCGTTAGGAAACATTTGCGATTCACCGCCGACGACGATATCCTATATACAGCATTTGAGATCTTATCTGCTTTGTGTTTGCGATTATAGTAAATTAAATTAAACTTTAGCTTTCATTTAGATTATAATATTTTTTATTTACATATAGGTATAATACAAAGTAGACCCTCGAAGTGTTCCAGAACCTCTATAGCTATACTACTAGTGGTGTCTTATAAAACCAAAAAAAATTATAGGAACTGACTATTGTTGTTGTTGTAGTATCTCATATGAAATACTTTTGGAACGAGAACTTCTTAAACTATTTTTTTTACATCGCCAGTCAGCGGTGAATATTCAATTAATCTATCGTGTAGCAAAAGACAATATGATGATGTATTATTGGGGAGAGCAGTTGCAGTTTGAAATTCAATCTTGACATCAACTGGTCCAGTTTTAAGGATTTCATTCTGATATGTACAATCGACCACCACAACTGGCGCTATTTGTTTAAATTTTGTTATATCTAACAGAGGTAACGGGTTACAGCCATAATATTTCTCTTGAAATTTCGAGTACATGTGATATAATAAAGCATACCGATTTTCTACATAGGAAACATTTAGATTTTCATATGGATATACTTCAGAGTTTAAATACACTTTTAAATTATTAAGTTGACAGTGATCAAAGTTACTAACATCAGCATTTTTTTTGTTTTGCTTGTCAGTTTGTAATGCGAAAAGAATAAATCTTGGTTTTTCCATTTGAGTACTGGTTTTCACCCGCCATACAATGTTGGTGGTGTTTGGTAGATTTGGATATTCGTATAAATCCCAACTGCGGAAGCCTATCGATATTGGTCTAGAGCTTTTCATAAATTGGTATAATTTAAGACGTGCGGTGTCGCTAAGAGTAATATGAGGTATTTTCCATAATATTTTATCAATGTGTAGATTATAATCCTTGATTGTTGGTGAAATCAGATAAACTGTGTTATCGTTTGATTTAGATCTTGCTAAATTAACTCATGTCTGGCATTAGGAATAATTTTTCTATAATCTTCTGCGAAGCCGAGTAGCATTTTTAAAGGAACACAAAAATTAAAATGTTTTTCAGATAGTTTTATGTTTGTATCCAGTTGGTTCTCCTTCAAACCCCATCCTGCAGTATAAAAGGCATCGCTTTCATTGTGATTCAACGAGACATAATTTTTC
>NW_020442435.1:0-2774 GCF_000699045.2 Agrilus planipennis
TATGTTCATAGAGTAGCATACTGTAAGCATAGATAAGGTTAACGGTTATAAAATGGTTATAAAGCTACGACGGTAACCGTGTGAATCTGACGCACGATATACATAATCCACTGTTCAAACTTTATCAATAAATTGTGCGTCGTTTGCGGGATTAAAATACGTATCATAATTGTGCGTCTATTAGTTCTGTTAAAAAAAGGAAAATTGTTTCAGTTTTAGATTCAAAAACTACTGAAGATATGCTAATTTAATTGACACCAATTGATTGAGTGGCATTTGTGCTTGACAAATGGTCTAATAAAAAAGGAAAGCTATGTTCATTTTAACATCCTTGCATGCAAAATTAAAATTCTCTTTCGATTTTATTAAGGTGAGCATATACAGTACAATTAATATTGTGTATTATTAATTTATTGTCAATTTTCGCAACATACGATTTCCTGGAACATTATGCATGCGGTGGCGAATATATATTACTTTTTTTGTTAATAGAATGTCGAACCACCCGTTATTTTGTTAGAATTGTATGTATTACAAAATTTCCTGGCACATTATGCATGCGGTGGCGAACATATATTACTTTTTTTGTTAATAGAATGTCGAACCACCCGCCATTTTGTTAGAATTGTATGTATTACAAAATTTCAGTTTAAATTTTTTCTGAAAAAATCAAATTAGCGCTTATAGCGCCACTACATTTATTGAGTTTAGAGTCTATCATGAGAGTTCATAGAGAACAAAGATTCAAAGAGAACATCGATTAAAGATCCTAGAGAAGTGAGGAAGAACATTTATAGTAAGAACAGACGTAAAATAATTAATGTTGACTTGGTGAATTGCTTTTTGATCTACTCTCTATAGGTTTTTCCTTCATAGTCATCTATATAACCGCAGCATAAATTGACAATTATTTATGAATCTATGAATTTATTACATTTTGCGATGTTCTACGTTTTTGTCCATCTTGCCATCTTTTATTGAAATCGACGCTACGTCGCCATTTTTAAAATTTTGCAATTTTATATGCTATTCGGTGCGTATTTTCATTGTATTTCATGTTTTAATTGATTAATTATTTAGTTTATTCATTTTTCTTCTCTATTTTTACAGATTGATGATAAATAAGAATGGAAGAGTGTTCATTTTGATTCAACCGAAAAAGCTAGTTGTCTGCCATGTTCGTTTCATTTTGGAGGATCTTCTAATTAATCACGGTGAGCATACATGTCATAATTAGTATATTTATTTGATATTAACTTTAGTATTGTGTCATGCACATTATTTACTAAGGAGGCTAAATTAATTATATCTGAATACTCATAAGATTTAATTTCACAGGAACATTAAAAAAAAACCCTGGATAGCATTAATTTACAGTGCCTTAGTTGTGTCTGCGTTCATTCGGTTCAGAAAGTAGCTGTCCTAAAAAGAATCACAAAAGTGCCTTTTTTTCGATTACGAACGAATACAGTGTGGCATTGCTGAAGGAAGGATTTATGACAAATGAACTGGTAAGTAAACCATATAAATTAAAAATATTAATCCTGGTCCCAGAAACTTCAATTTCTTAGGCATTTGTAACTTACTTTCATCAAACGACTTTTAAACAACGTTTTAGAAGTGGCAGAAGCAAAACATGGAACTGGCCTTTTCATCAGCGCGAAAGTTAGCTTCTAACTTTAACTCCACATTGCCACATTAAAATATTACTGATTTACTTTCTTTAAAAGTTGTAATTAACCACGTTTTCTTGTCCGTTTTTATAGATTGTCCAAGTGAGAAGAAATTACAGCTAATTCTGATGGTACTGAAAGAGTCGATGCTTTTGATGTCTTACCCTTGCAACATAATTTTGAACCTGAGAAGGGGAGGCATTTGAAAATTACTTTGGAAACGACTGAAACAACAACTTGTCTGCAGTGATATTCCTCCTGGATTTGGCTTGTTAATTCTACCTGTGGACCTTAGGAAGCTACTTTCTGCAGTTATTTAAGGTGAGAATGCATGCCGTTTATAATATTAATTGCTCTATATTGATCTTATGGGTTATTTGTTATGATGTAAAATGACAGTTGTAGTCATTTTATTATAATTCAGCTATTTTACTTGCTTTATNGATCTATGGTTGTAATGTAAAATGGCGTGAAAGTAACGCTTGTTATTTTATAATTGAGCTATTTTTACTTGCTTTTTATTTATGTTTCTTAATTATACGTGTAATTAATATGTTTTTTATCCATTTCTGCAGGTTATATAATAAATGGGAGAGAATTAAAGTTCAGTTTGGTTATACTGAAACAGCCAATGTCTACATGGGTGTGGTCATGCGGGGATTATATTCTTGATTTGCTGTTTCGTCTTCGCCTTGTAACATCATACAGTTAATTTTCAAACCATGATTGAAAGCAACTGGATATTTATTTGAATTCCACTGAGATAACAAATTCTCTGCTACAGTATTCCTTCTGGAGTTGGTTTACTTTTCACACCTGTAAACTTTGGAATGTTACGTTCTACAATTAATGAAGGTGAGAATACTTGATATAATTAATTTCAGTTGCTCATTATTAATATGTTTGCCACCGTATCTGTTTCAGGTCGACGTTGGAGAAGACAAAGATGACCCCGTAGTTGAAATAGTTCTTTATCTTGCATGCTCTATCTAGTAGAATTCATTAAGTTCATTTTATTCAAATTAATTTTTTATTTTGCATGTTTTTTTTATAGTTAATTTGATTTAATTTTTATTTTGCATGCTTAGTTTTGTTCTTTTT
>NW_020442435.1:3380-5971 GCF_000699045.2 Agrilus planipennis
TCTTGTCCATCTTCTTGCCATCTTTTATTAAAAACGACGTTACGTCGCCATTTTTAAAATTTTGAAATTTTATTTGCTTTTCGGTGCGTACTTTCATTGTATTTCGTGTTTTAATTGTTTAATAATGTAGTTTATTCGTTTTTCTTCTCAATTTTTACAGATTGATGATAAATAAGAATGGAAGAGTGTTCATTTTGATGCAACTGAAAAAAAAAGCAAGTTGACCGTCATGGTTTCGTTTCATTTTGGAGAATCTTCTAATTAATTACGGTGAGCATACATGGCATAATTAGTATATTTGTTTGATATTAACTTTAGTATTGTGTCATGCACGTTATTTACCAAGGAGGCTAATTAATTATATCTGAATACTTATAAGATTTCATTTCACAGGAACATTAAAAAAACCCTGGATGGCATTAATTTACAGTGCCTTGGTTGTGTCAGTGTTCATTCGATTCAGAAAGTAGCTATCCTAAAAAGAAGCACAAAAGTGCCTTTTTTCCATTGAGAAGGGATACATTGTGGCATTGATGAAGGAAGGATTTATGACGAATAAACTGGTGAGTAAACTGTATCAATTAAAAATATTAATCCAGATCCCAGAAACTTCAATTTCTTAAGCATTTGTAACTTACTTTCATCAGACAACTTTTTAACGACGTTTTAGAAGCGGCAAAAGCAAAATGTGGAACTGGCCATTCCATCAGCACAATAGTTAGCTTCTAACTTTAACACCACATTGCCACATTAAAATATTACTGATTTACATGCTTTAGAAGTTGTAATTAACGTTTTCTTGCCCGTTTCTATAGATTGTCCAAGTGAAAAGGAATTAATTCTGATGGTACTGAAAGAGCTGATGCTTTTGACGTCTTACCCTTGCAACATAGTTTTGAACCTGTGAGGAGGAGGCATCTGGATATTAATTTGAAAACTGAAACAACGAATAGTCTGCAGTGGTATTCCTCCTGGATTTGGCTTGTTCATTCGATCTGTGAACCTTAAAAAGATACTTTCTGCAGTTAATTAAGGTGATAATGCATGCCATTTATAATATTAGTTGCTCTATGTCGTGATCTGTGGTTGTAATGTAAAATGGCGTGAAAGTAACGCTTGTTATTTTATAATTGAGCTATTTTTACTTGCTTTTTATTTATGTTTCTTAATTATACGTGTAATTAATATGTTTTTTCAAGCATCTTCATATGATTATCTATCGTATGACGTTCATATGTTCATAGAGTAGCATACTGTAAGCATAGATAAGGTTAACGGTTATAAAATGGTTATAAAGCTACGACGGTAACCGTGTGAATCTGACGCACGATATACATAATCCACTGTTCAAACTTTATCAATAAATTGTGCGTCGTTTGCGGGATTAAAATACGTATCATAATTGTGCGTCTATTAGTTCTGTTAAAAAAAAGGAAAATTGTTTCGGTTTTAGATTCAAAAACTACTGAAGATATGCTAATTTAATTGACACCAATTGTTGCGTGGCATTTGTGCTTGACAAATGGTCTAATAAAAAAGGAAAGCTATGTTCATTTTAACATCCTTGCATGCAAAATTAAAATTCTCTTTCGATTTTATTAAGGTGAGCATATACAGTACAATTAATATTGTGTATTATTAATTTATTGTCAATTTTCCCAACATAAGATTTCCTGGCACATTATGCATGCGGTGGCGAACATATATTACTTTTTTTGTTAATAGAATGTCGAACCACCCGTTATTTTGTTAGAATTGTATGTATTACAAAATTTCAGTTTATCTAAATTTTTTCCGAAAAAATCAAATTAGCGCTTATAGCGCCACTACATTTGTCGACTCGTATCATGAGAGTTCATAGAGAACAAATATTCAAAGAGAACATCGATTAAAGATTCTAGGGAAGTGAGGAAGAATATTTATAGTAAGAACAGACGTAAAATACATAATGTTGACTTGGTGATTTGCTTTTCCATCTAGGCTCTATAGGTTTTTCCTTCATGGTTATCTATATATCCGCAGCATAAATTGACAATTATTTATGAATCTATGGATTTTATAGATCTTGCTGTGTTACACGGTTACACGATCTTGTCCATCTCTTGCCATCTTTTATTAAAAACGACGTTACGTCGCCATTTTTAAAATTTTGAAATTTTATTTGCTTTTCGGTGCATACTTTCATTGTATTTCGTGTTTTAATTGTTTAATAATGTAGTTTATTTGTTTTTCTTCTCAATTTTTACAGATTGATGATAAATAAGAATGGAAGAGTGTTCATTTTGATGCAACTGAAAAAAAAGCAAGTTGCCCGTCATGGTTTCGTTTCATTTTGGAGAATCTTCTAATTAATTACGGTGAGCATACATGGCATAATTAGTATATTTGTTTGATATTAACTTTAGTATTGTGTCATGCACGTTATTTACCAAGGAGGCTAATTAATTATATCTGAATACTTATAAGATTTCATTTCACAGGAACATTAAAAAAACCCTGGATGGCATTAATTTACAGTGCCTTGGTTGTGTCAGTGTTCATTCGATTCAGAAAGTAGCTATCCTAAAAAGAAGCACAAAAGTGCCTTTTTT
>NW_020442435.1:8059-12320 GCF_000699045.2 Agrilus planipennis
CAGCAGGAGCACCATAGCAGAAATTTTGTTGTTCCACTTGAAATCAAATAAATCTTTAGTTTTTCCCACTAATCGCCCGAAAATCAACTGCATAGTAGTGTTGCGAAATGAAGATGAAAATATCAAATCACAAACAACGTCGAGAAAAGACCACACCCATGTAGAGTGTAGACGGTTGCTCGAGTAGCGCCAAACTGAACTCATTTGTTGGGCAATCTGCAGAAATGGGCAAAAAAATATATTAATTACACTATCAAATAAGGAAGGAACTAAACACTCCTAAAAATATACAACGAAAAGCAAGTAAATAGCTGAATTATAATGGGGACAACTGTCATTTCACATCATGACCCCAGATCATGCATGACATAAAGGCCAGCAATCAGAGATGTACGATGTCAATTTATGTGGACTATAGATATTTGAAGAAATGAAATACCGTAGATGCACGTTATGGTTAATTGAAACTGTGAACAAGAGATAATTGGTAAGACGAATAACCCTTAAGATCAATATAGAGCAACTAATATTACAAATGGCATGCATTCTCACCTTAATTAACTGCAGAAAGTAGCTTTTAAAAGGTCCACAGATCGAATGAACAAGCAAAATCCAGGAGGAATACCACTGCAGACTATTTGTTGTTTTAGTTGTTTCCAAATTAATATCCAGATGCCTCCTCCTCACAGGTTCAAAACTATGTTGCAAGGGTAAGACGTCAAAAGCATCAGCTCTTTCAGTACCATCAGAATTAATTCCTTTTCACTTGGACAATCTATAGAAATAGGCAAGAAAATGTTGTTAATTACAACTTCTAAAGCATGTAAATCAGTAATATTTTAATGTGGCGATGTGGTGTTAAAGTTAGAAGGTAACTTTTGCACTGATGGAATGGCCAGCTCCACATTTTGCTTCTGCCGCTTCTAAAACGTTGTTAAAAAGTTGTCTAACGAAAGTAAGCTACAAATGCTTAAGAAATTGTAGTTTCTGGGACCTGGATTAATATTTTTAATTGATACAGTTTACTCACCAGTTCATTCGTCATAAATCCTTCCTTCATCAATGCCACAATGTATCCCTTCTCAATGGAAAAAAGGCACTTTTGTGCTTCTTTTTAGGATAGCTACTTTCTGAATCGAATGAACACTGACACAACCAAGGCACTGTAAATTAATGCCATCCAGGGTTTTTTTAATGTTCCTGTGAAATGAAATCTTATAAGTATTCAGATATAATTAATTAGCCTCCTTGGTAAATAACGTGCATGACACAATACTAAAGTTAATATCAAACAAATATACTAATTATGCCATGTATGCTCACCGTAATTAATTAGAAGATTCTCCAAAATGAAACGAAACCATGACGGTCAACTTGCTTTTTTTTTCAGTTGCATCAAAATGAACACTCTTCCATTCTTATTTATCATCAATCTGTAAAAATTGAGAAGAAAAACGAATAAACTACATTATTAAACAATTAAGACACGAAATACAATGAAAGTACGCACCGAAAATCAAATAAAATTTCAAAATTTTAAAAATGGCGACGTAACATCGTTTTTAATAAAAGATGGCAAAGAGATGGACAAGATCGTGTAACGGTGTAACACAGCAAGATCTATAAAATCCATAGATTCATAAATAATTGTCAATTTATGCTGCGGATATATAGATAACTATGAAGGAAGAGCCTACAGAGCCTAGATGAAAAAGCAAATCACCAAGTCAACATTAATTATTTTACGTCTGTTCTTACTATAAATATTCTTCCTCACTTCCCTAGAATCTTTAATCGATGTTCTCTTTCAATATTTGTTCTCTATGAACTCTCATGATACGAGTCGACAAATGTAGTGGTGCTAATTTGATTATTTCAGAAAAAATTTAGATAAACTGAAATTTTGCAATACATACAAAGTTGCGAAATTAGGATAGCTACTGCATGAAGCACTGATGACGTAGAAAAACGCCAATCAGAAGCGAAGAATACGATGAATCTTGTGACTATTATCATTATATCTCTATCCTGTCATCTACGTTAATAACTATGTTTTTTGTCCGCATTTTTATAACTATAAAAACCATTAACAGAAATAGTANAAATTTCATTTTTATTTTTATTGGTTTTGAGTACCTAACGTTACTTTTACGTAATAAATTTGAGCATATAACACAGTAACAAGAAGTTGAGATTACGGACGAATAAATTTTCATTATTTTGGCACAATATTTACCTTGTTTGTATTTTCTAATTCTTGATTTAAGTAATTAACGAGAGAACATGCATCTCCTAATTTGAAATGTGAAAATTTGAAAGTTATTATTGTTGTTTATGTTTGCACTTACTGTATGTGGCCAATTACTTTAATGTCCTTTTGTAAAATAGGTTTTTTTAAGTGACTCAATGTAACTGGAATCATAAATTACTCCTTATAAACTTTATAATGGTATTGAAATGCCATTTAAGTTTGTTTTTACATCTACTGTCAGTAATATTTAACGAGCTTTTGCAGTAGTGTAAATGTTACTTTAACTGATTCATAGTAATGTTCTTCGTTAATTTAATTGGGACATTTAAAAGTCAGTATTGCTTAACTTTGCAACTATTGTACATGGTTAGTTTCAGCAGTACAGTATGAACCGAAGTAAAATATTTTATTTAGTTTATTGCATATTCGCGGGGTATTAATATAGGTACCTAATATTCATATATTTAATAAGCCCTTTTCAAATTTTTGTTTGCCTTCGTGGAATATTATTCTAAACTCATTTTAACTCTACATCAGATGTCGTTTAACGAATTTCTATGTGTATAAAGTCTTCATGTAGCAAAAATCAGAGCGTTTCATACATATACATGATTTCAAGGGGTCTCTAAATTGTAATCAAGTAATAAAATATATTTTGTCTTTGAAGTAAATTTTTTTTTTTTGATCGTTAAAAACATCAAAACCGTTTGACTTATAAAAAAAAGTGAACCTACGGTGGAAAGTTTATTTAGTTCAAATAGAGACCCTTATTTGAAGCTGTTTAATTTTGAAACGCTCCGTATCTTATGCACTATAACATCGATTTTATTGTGGATGGATCGTGTTACATTATTATCGATATAACAATCTCAACTAGAGATTTAGCAACGTTAAAAATGTTTCATTGATAATAATAAAGTATTATGTTTTGGATGATTCTTTGTCATAAAGAATTATGGCAAAACTTGGTTTTAAAGGTAATTAACAAATGGTATCTATTTACTAAATAAAAATAAAAAATAGTACATGGAAATAAATTGTCTTATTATGGCAAATAAGAATAAATAAGTGGTAGATAGAAGGGTTAGATTAATTTTGATAATAAGAATGTGATAATACTTATATTATGCTTAAAAAGTGATGTGTGTTTCATTTGCATAGGCGCACGATTGAAGTAAAACTTCTTTCTTCTTCTTTAAACAATAACCATCCAATTGTAAATGAAAAATAAAACACCAAGTGGGTTTTCAAGTATATAATGAATGCAGCTCATTACTGAGCACGGATGCAAACGAGGCAAGACGAGGCAGAACGAATGTCTTGTGTTTGAGATATCAGTCAAGGCAAAATAACGAATGAGGCAGCGACCCATGCAGTATGCCACAAACAAATGCGGTCCACAAAGAATCTTTGAAGTACCGCCTCCCGACGAAGGCGTTCGTACTGCCTCGGGTCATACAACGTACGCTCCGAGGTAGTTTGCCATGCCCACATTCATTTGCTCGTTTTTCCTCGTTCGTATTCGTTTTCAGATGTAAACGCATCCTTATTATACTTTCTATTCATACAAACGTTGCGCATTGCCTTTTCTCGTATCTTTTTTTGCTCTTTTATAATTTACTAGCCTCACTCGCGTTAAAGAAATTTTACTTCAATATTAAGATAATTAAATAAGTACGTAACTAGAATTAATATCAGTTAAATTTTAAAAATACTATATCAATATTTTTTTGAAATTAGTAAAAAAATATGAATTAATTGCTATAAGTACAGAGCATATCAGATAATATTAATCAGTCCAAAAAACCTAAGGTAGGAGAAATATATAGGATAAGATATAATTTGATATGAGGGTGAATTTTAGTATCTATAAATAAAGACACTCTTACAATTACCACTTTACATAGGTATGCTAATAAAGCCAACAACATTTTTATTTATTTAAATTATAAATAGTGATAGTTAAATGAAATATACATTAGATATATATTTTTAAATTTTATTACTTAT
>NW_020442435.1:13947-25552 GCF_000699045.2 Agrilus planipennis
ATATTTTTAAATTTTATTACTTATTATATTTGAATGTATTAAAAATATAAAAAATAAAATTCAAAAATTTGTTACTGGAAACAATGGTAGTTATAATGTAACTTTGTAGTACCAAATTTTCCTTTCCTGTATAAAAATTTCCTTTTTCATCAACTTCGTTTTTTAGACCGATCAATATTGAAAAAAAGCGTCATTATAAATTATTAATAATATACTTATTTTTGGTTTAATCTACATATAAAAACATTTCTTTTATCAAAATACTACTTAGCACCCTACATGGCCTTCTTTTATTATATTTACAATTTGTTATCGTCAACTAATCGATAAAATATTTATCAATAACTGACAGTTTAAAGTCATGTGGAGTGCTGTGATACCTTTTATTGTACATATTCTGGATGTTATCCTTTTTCGTCTCGCAGACTTGAGCACTTCTTTTAAGTACGAACCTCCCCTTATAAGTCAGTTCAGGAATTGGAATAGTGGCATAGTTACATACGACAGCCTTTATAATAAACTTTATATAGGCCCGAATTATGACTAGAACTTCTCGACACTCATCATACTAAGTACATTGTTCTCCTTTTTGTTGTTTGGTTCTACGCGCGTTCGTGATACTCATCCAATACATTAAACAGGACACAAGTCACCCATGGTATGAAACGATACGTACATAATTATTACCGTCTGCTGTTTCTTTGGGTATTACATATTTGTTATTATAAACTTTTTTCTTTTTTGTATGATTTGATTGTTGTAATGTGTCCGTGGGATGGACACATACTTTATAGCTTATGTACCTATTGTATGGATTTTATTATTTTTTTCTGTTTAGAAGTTTGTGTCGTAGTCAGATTTTCGGCGGCCGCGATTACTGTAACTGCTTCCTGGGTGGTTCCCGTAATAGCCGTTGTAATAATAACCGTTCCATTCGGAACGCCAACTGTCGTAGATGTTCGGCATGCTGTTGTCATGAAGGGAACCAAGAGACTTCTAAAAATTCCCGAAAAAACAATATATAAGTTTTCGATAAAATATTTCAATAAAAAATTAAAATAATATCGTTTTTAAAATAAGGAATCGAAATTTAGAAACTATTTTTTAATAGAAAATACCACAAATGGCGCAGTAAACGCCATCTGTAGCACGATGCTACATTTTACAGCTACAGATGGCGTTTACTG
This sequence comes from Agrilus planipennis, assembly GCF_000699045.2. NCBI lineage: Eukaryota > Metazoa > Arthropoda > Insecta > Coleoptera > Buprestidae > Agrilus > Agrilus planipennis. Next base: position 15,135 of record NW_020442435.1, read on the forward strand.
CGCCATTTGTGGTATTTTCTAAAACGCGCTGTTAAGACAGCAGGTAAAAGTTGGTCTGTGTTCTGTCGGAGCTGCCTGCGACGCGCTGATGAGATCCAAAAAGATCGAAATCGCGATCCGCGTCTGGCAGTCTCGACAGAATACACACCACTTCGAATTATTTTATTTTTTAATATTTCATCTAGTATAGAAGACGTTATTTAAAACTTATAGAGAACATGTACCTACTCTAAAAATATGTTCCCGCTATTTCCAAAATTAATTAAATTAGTATTGAAAGTGAATTAAATGAAATCCGTTCAATAAATACATTTTTTGATTCGTAAATATCTACAAAACTTTTGGCCCTTGATTATTTTAAAAATACTTTTCATATGGTAACTATCGATTTACCTTTTTTGGTTTCGTTTCATATTGTCTGTCATTCCATACGTCCTCCATGTTGTAAAGGTCATCAGCTCCATAATTGTCGAATCCGCTCATATGATTTTTGTTCAGTTCGTTGAGCATATCTTGGGTTAATGGTGTTGGTTGCTTTTTGGAATTTCGATGCCTGTTTATTAACTATAAAAAAAATAAATTATCAAATAAATTATAAAAATATTTTAACATTCTTGTTGACTTACCACAGTGACTCCAAATATGATGACGAAAAGCAGTGACGCCAATCCAATGACTATGATTGCTATAGCCCATTGCGGTAGTAAAATGTCATCGTCAGCATATCCAACAGAAGGATAGATTTGTTTTGGTAGTACTAAAATTAAACGAAATTAATAAAGTAATAAAAAATGACGTAGATTCCTTCATTAATTTACCGATAAAATCAGTATATTTAGGATCAACTTCGAATTTTCCAAACGAAATATTGTCCTCTTCTACAGCATTTTCTTCCAAGTTTTGAGTCTTTGGAACTCTATGTCCACCATTGTTCTTTAGCAAGGTTTCATGGAATATTCTTTTGATTTCTAACGTATTAATTTCTTTGCCCAGGTCACTTAGTTCCACGAGATAGTCGACAAGAACAGATCCTTCACTAAAACCATCAATCCTAATCTTCTTGTACCATTTGTTCAGTTTGTCTGATTTACTGTAAATATCCTCCAACTGAAATAAAAGAAACTTTTAGCACTGAATTTAGTCCTTTGATAATGAATAACGAAATACAACCTGAAGTTGAACTTCATTAGCGAGTATTTGCCATTCTTTGGTGTTCCTATCCAGCAATTCTGGAACCCATTTTGCTCCACCCACCAATTTAATGGTACCTGCCAGGTCACATTCGTCTATGCAAATGCCAGGTGTTGTAGGTCTTGGAGTTGTAGTTGTTGTTGTAGTAGTGGTAGTAGTAGTGCTTGTAGTAGAAGAACTAGTCGAGCTTGAGCTTGAAGTGGCTGCCCTCGCGGCTTCCAATAACTTTTCAATAGATATTGGGGTCGTTGAAGGAGTTGGCCAGCCAGTGAATTCAGTTGTAGCTCTGGACATTAAAATAAACACGAACTATGACTTCCTGAAAGGCAACACGAAAACGGATATGATTTACCTGGAAGGCCATCCTTTAAGTATTGCTGGCGGTGTTGCTGCATCTAGATGGGCTACCGGTTTTGCAGAGGAAATTCTTGTGGTTTTTCTTGTTACTCCTCCAGGTCTGCTTGGGAAAACAACCTTAAATCCTCCAGCGGTGGTAGTTTTGGGTGTAGTAGATGTGATACTGGATTTACCATCATTTGCACTATTGGATGGTGTGGTACTGGAAACAGGTTTCTTCGTGAAGCGGTGTTTGTTATATCCTGGTGGCAAGAAGGCCAAAACGTCATCTTCTTTGGCGGTTTCCAAAAGATCAGTAACGGTTTTTGGTTTGTTCGTATTGGTTGTACTACTTTCTTTACCAGGAGGTTTATACCCTGGCGGTAATAATCCTGCCAAATCATCTTGTTTAGTGTTTATTGGAATTGTATCGACTGTTTTGGATTTTTCTGTGGATGATGGTAGTTTGAAACCTGGCGGTAGAAAAGCACTTATATCAACTGGTTTAGCTTTTGATAGAACTTTCTCAATTCCGTCAGATTTTGGCGTTGTTGTAGTAATAGCACTGGCAATGGTGGTGCTGGAAGTTGAGGAAGATTTCGGTGGTTTATATCCTTTTGGTAGAAATGCAGATAAATCGTCCAATTTGGCAGCTGCAATTATTGTGGAAACATCTGGTTTTGATTTCGTTGAGTTCTTTTCTGATGATTGTTTATAACCAGGAGGAAGCAATTTTGAAATGTCATCTTTCGCTACTTTTGATGAAACTATTGACGTGTTGTTCTTCGGAGGCGGTTTATAACCAGGCGGTAAAAATGCCGAAATATCTACTTCTTTAACTGTTTTTAATATATCAGAAGGGTTTATAGTTTCCTCGACACTGGTTGCGTTATCTGCAGACTTTTTCACTTCACTTTCTGGAGAAGGTTTGTTTTTGCTTAGCAGTTTCTCAAACAAGTGTTTAGTTTCAGGTTCGTCACTTTGAGGTTTATCTATGTCCGGTTTGAATGTAGTTGTAGTAATGGTTTTCTTTCCAGTTTGATACCTTGATGTTTTTCTAGGACGTTTAGTAGTCGTTGGTCTTGCCCTTGGAGAGAATTTACGTATAATAACGCTAGGGCTAGTTGGTTTTGGAGTGGTGGTGGTTGTAGTAGTTGTAGTCACCTCCATTATTTCATCACCAGTTTTCTCTAAAGTTCCTTCTGTGATTAGGGCAATATTATTTGCTCCATTGTTAAAGCCATTGATTAAGCCATTTGACAAGTCTGATTGTACTTGGTCTAATTTATCAATGAGACTTTCAGTAGATGTTTTTTGCTTTGTGGAAGTGTGATTTTTCTTTTCGTCTTCAGCTTCGAGTTTTTTATGATCTTCCCCTGAATTTGGATTTTCTGTGAAACTCTCATCCGAGATGTCCTTACCTTCGTTCAAGAGTTTAGTTCTCTCTTCTTGCTCTACAGTTGGGAATGGTAAATATCTGGCTCCGGAAACACTTCGACTTGTATGAACTGAAGCTACCACAATCCATTCTTCTGTTGCGTTTTCACCAGATCCAGTTGGTATTGGGGTCGTTTCTTCTTCGGAACGTTCTTCCAATGACCGAATTTCTTTTGGGTTGTATGATAGTGGTGTTTCATCGATTATGGTTTTGTTGATAACACTTTTGGTTGTTACGACAGAAACAACTGCGGCTCCTAGAAGAACTGGAGGAGTGTCGACGTCCGATGACTCTACTTCTTCATTTAAGCTGGATGCGGCTGTGCTTTTTGTCTCACTGGAAAGATTATTTGGATCTTCAGATAATTCTGTTTGTGAAATTTCGGACGTGTTATCAATTCCTGTGCTGTCTATGAACTCTTTAAAATTGTCATCTTTTACAAGAGACGATGGCTTCATGGTCAAAACTTCGTACGGCTTTTTGATTGTTTTGTTTTGTGTGCTAGCACCTTCATCGGTGGTGTTGCTATATTCTAAACCTTGTTGTTCATGATTAGTGTAATTTAGTTCTACATGCCCTTCAGTAAGTGTAGAGTTGCCTTCTTGTTCTTCAGATGAGAGATTATTGTAAGATTCTGAACTATTATTGTTATTATGGTTTTGAGCTGGTTCTTCTTCTTCTTCATCATCTTCATATTTTACAAGCGTTTCTTCATTATCGGCTGTTTTACTATTTTCGTTTTCTTCTTCGTTAAGTATTATGTCTTCACCTTCTTGCGCGATTCCTTCAGCATTACTATTTTCTGCTTTGATTTCGTTCGATGAGGATTTGTGTAGTTGTTTTTCAGTGGTAGTTGGTCGCACAAAAGTTCGTTTAAAAGTAGTTATTGGTACTTGAGTTGTGGTGGTCAATTGTCTAGGTTTCTCTGTATTCCTCTGTGCTTCGGGTTCCTCATCTATATAATCTTCATACTCAACATCTTCCGGCTCTGATGAATAGGATTCTCCACTTTCGTTGCCATTCCCATTTTGTTTACCATTGTCTGCATAATCCAAATTTTGATTAACTTCTTGATTTTCGTTGGCGATTTCATTCCTAATTTTGCCACTGTTGTTTGAAGGATTAGGCAATGCAGCGTTTTGTTGATGGTTAAATACGATGTTTTCAAAAATGGGTGGTTGTTTCCCATTGAACTCTTCCGGTAAATCGGCAGGACTTTGGATGGTAATTTCTCCCAGAAAGGTTTCGGTTTTAGACGGATCTGTATTTCTGGTTCTTTGGTAGAGATGGGAATAATTTGGATTTGGATTTCGCTTGTTGTTAATTGTAGTTTGGGCAGGGTTCAAAACATTTCTGCGACCAAGACTTTCGTCAAAGTCGTATGTCGAATCTTGCGAAAGGGCTCCGGGATTTTGACCATTCTGTTGACGATAATCGCCGAAGTATTGAGGTATGTTTTGACGAAGATTTCGAGGAACGTCTGAAGGTCGTAGATCGGTTTGGGGAAAAAATTGTCGTTGCAAATCAAATAATGGCTTTCCAAATTGAGGTTGGTTGAAATAGAGAGGTTGTTGGTAGGTTGGACCCAAACCAGTTTGCTGTCGGTACAAAAAATTTTGCCCTAAAACAAAATGAAAAAGAGAATTAAGTTAAGAAGGGTAAAACGGCCTGCATCATTATGTATTAATTTATTAAATATGTAAATTATTCTGTTTATATTTGTCTTACTTTCGAGAGGACTTTTTAAGAGTGAAATTAAACAAAAAACAAACTAATCAACTACAAATCGAGTACCAACATTGTTTGTACAGCATGAACCTTGGAACGAAGTGATAATTTTTAATTAAAGGGTACTTTTTTCGTTATTTTAGCCGAGCTTGTTAAAATTAATTGGTTGCGGCTTGTAATTGGGTTTATATTCTTGTTTAAAACATGTCCATCTCTTAATTGTAAACAACTTTATTAATTAAAAGTTTACAAAAGAACTTCTATGATTAAAAGTTTGTTTTAAACTCTTCGTGTTCGCCCTTAGTTAAAATACAAAAGAATAGTCGACGATTGTATGAGTTGTTTTGCAGTAACAGCGCATGGATATTGCTGATTAGTATTTTGGCAATTGCCAGCAAATAAAATAGCAATAAATACATGACAATACAAGTTAGAGACAGCTTTAAATAAAATGGAAACGGCACTTACAAATGAACATGAAATAAAAAGAAATAAAAACATTGGAGACGGAAAACTAGATGAAGTTGTTCATTTTCGATAACTAGGAAGTTAGATAATTCCAGATGAAACATGAGTAACAAAGAGTAACAAATTCGAAAAATATTAAAAGTGTATGATTGGAGCATGGCTCTGGACGGATGTGAAGCATGGACGGGGAGTGCAGCGAAAAAGAAATCGTTAGAAAATATTGAGATGTGATGGTGTAGTGGTGTATGGTGTTATAGGCGAATAATGAAAATATATAGTGAATGGAATAATGAAGTGGTTAGAAACGGGGAGGTATAGTAAAGAATAGGAGAACAAAGAGTGCTACGGAAGTCGATAAAAAGAAGGAGAAATAAGAAGTTAGAACACCTGAGACACGAAGGGCTAGTTAGACGTATTAGAAGCGGAAATAGATAGGGGAAACGAGGAGCAGGATAAGACCTGTATTAGATTACTGTTTGAAAAAAATTTGAGATATAGAATGTTCTAGTTCTACGGAAATGCGAAGATTGACTCAGGATAGGAGAAGGATTTGGTTGCATAACTTGTACAGATTTGAGATAGTCGATGATAATTGACATTGAAAAGTAATAAATACGTAAAGCTTTTACAATAACTTTTACTTAAACACACGTGAGAATCAATTTAAGTAAATAACTAATAAATAATAGAACTTTAATGGTGGTTTATTTATAGTATCTGATCATGTCAGTCAGTCAAGAACAATGGATATACGAGGGTGGATTGATAAGTTTCCGGCCTAACCAAGAGATGACGCCACTAGGCCTACCTTGAGGTGACATTCTATAGTACCATCCTTGGATAGCTTGTAGCTATAGTTTCAGCCCGATCTCCTNAGAACTGGAGGAGTGTCGACGTCCGATGACTCTACTTCTTCATTTAAGCTGGATGCGGCTGTGCTTTTTGTCTCACTGGAAAGATTATTTGGATCTTCAGATAATTCTGTTTGTGAAATTTCGGACGTGTTATCAATTCCTGTGCTGTCTATGAACTCTTTAAAATTGTCATCTTTTACAAGAGACGATGGCTTCATGGTCAAAACTTCGTACGGCTTTTTGATTGTTTTGTTTTGTGTGCCAGCACCTTCACCGGTGGTGTTGCTATATTCCAAACCTTGTTGTTCATGATTAGTGTAATTTAGTTCTACATGCCCTTCAGTAAGTGTAGAGTTGCCTTCTTGTTCTTCAGATGAGAGATTATTGTAAGATTCTGAACTATTATTGTTATTATGGTTTTGAGCTGGTTCTTCTTGTTCTTCTTCATCATCTTCATATTTTACAAGCGTTTCTTCATTATCGGCTGCTTTACTATTTTCGTTTTCTTCTTCGTTAAGTATTATGTCTTCACCTTCTTGCGCGATTCCTTCAGCATTACTATTTTCTGCTTTGATTTCGTTCGATGAGGATTTGTGTAGTTGTTTTTCAGTGGTACTTGGTCGCACAAAAGTACGTTTAAAAGTAGTTATTGGTACTTGAGTTGTGGTGGTCAATTGTCTAGGTTTCTCTGTATTCCTCTGTGCTTCGGGTTCCTCATCTATATAATCTTCATACTCAACATCTTCCGGCTCTGATGAATAGGATTCTCCACTTTCGTTACCATTCCCATTTTGTTTACCACTGTCTGCATAATCCAAATTTTGATTAACTTCTTGATTTTCGTTGGCGATTTCATTCCTAATTTTGCCACTGTTGTTTGAAGGATTAGGCAATGCAGCGTTTTGTTGATGGTTAAATACGATGTTTTCAAAAATGGGTGGTTGTTTCCCATTAAACTCTTCCGGTAAATCGGCAGGACTTTGGATGGTAATTCCTCCCAGAAAGGTTTTGGTTTTAGACGGATCTGTATTTCTGGTTCATTGATACAGATAGGAATAATTTGGATTTGGATTTCGCTTGTCGTTAGTTGTAGTTTGGGCAGGGTTCAAGACATTTCTGTGACCAAGATTTTCATCAAAGTCAAAATGAGATAGTCATTTAGAACTCAACTTATATTTGCTTTTGGTTCATATAACACGCTCATCAATGATACAAAACTTGCTCGTAGATGATTCATTTCGTTGATCCTTTACAGGTGTTAATGAAAACCGACTTTGGGTAGTTTAATTTGTGTTATGAAAGAAAAAATCAGTCGTTACGTAATGTATGTAGGCATTAGTTAAAGTGGACACGAGGTTTTCGACGTTATAAAAAATATAGTAACATGTTCGAATAATAGGGGGGTTATGTTTCTGAGCAGGTGAGCAGCCCACAAGGAACGGAAGGTTGAAGCAGAGGGTAAAATTACCCTTTTTTTTTAATTACTGTATGGGGGTAGTGTCCAGAAACTCCTAGGATTCTATATCTCGATCAGGAATGGATCTAGGAGGGGCTTTAGACTCGAATCAGAACAGCATCTGTTCACCTGCTAGCCGCGAAAGCTTTTATCAATAGGTAATGAAGATCCTTTTTAGGCGTTTACATTTGGTACCAATGGAAAGGCTGTTTTCATCTTTCAGAGATCAGGAGTAATAAAACAACATTAATTTAAGCGTTAAAGTTAGTTAAATTTTTGCTTTGAAATTACACGCATTACGAGCCTCTATTATTATTATTTTCCGATCTTCTCAATTTTCATCGGTTATCTTTGAGCAAGTGAAGACGGGCTGATGCTACAGAACCTCACTCACATTTTTTGGGGTACGATATTGAAATCAATTTATTGTTGTTAAAATATTTATAGAGCTAACAGTACTTCTTGCCCTGAAATATAATAGGGGATTACTAATAACTCTGCTTCTAATTTAATCTATTGTGTTAATCTGTATATAATTCCGCATGTATCAACGATTACCGATTTTTGTGGACTGATGCACTGTTACATACTTATTCACAACAAATTAATTATATGATTACTAGGAAATAAAAATTTTTGAGCACTCTACCTGAATGACGTAATTAAAAAAAAAGGGATAATTTTACCCTGTGTATTTACCCCCCATCCCTATTAGACTGCCGGCTTGCTCATTAGAAACGAGCATTCTCATTAATTTCAATCTGTTACCGTAAAATTTGTCTAGATTCCGGTTGACATAACGTTAAAATCTCGTGCCCAGCAATGCGACTGTAAAAATAATTGTAGTAATTTTCTTCAGTTTTTGAAAAGAAAACGTGAAGTAATACTTACAAGAGTTACTTGGAATTGATAAAATCTTTAGAAATGAATTCAACAAACCTTTAAATATTAAGCATGCTTTTGCTTTTATTTTGAGTATTCCGAGGAAATCTCAATTTTTGTATTTATTGCGAAAGCGCTTACATCGTAAATTCAATTCCTTAATAAATACCAAGTACGTTAAATATGCTATTAAAATTTCTAATTTGTTATTTATCTCAAAAGAAGTTAACTAAAGGTTGTACAAGGATGAAAGTAATTTTACTTTTAATTCTATTTTATGGAACAGATGCCCTTTAGAAAAGGATTTTCAACGGGAATAAANTGATTTCCCAAATCTGTTCAAAGTAGTGTCACTTTTGCTGTCCGTTCCGTCCACTTCAGCATTTACAGAAAGAGTATCCTCTGTTATGAACGCAAAGCGGCGGGACGACAGGAATAAAGCTTCATTAAAACTAACTAAAAATGAACTTTTAGTTTACTTAAATCTTTGTTTGCCATGTTTAGAGGCTATTAATGTATTTAAGGGCGACAGCAAACATAAGAATTCAAAGAACTGATGCTGTTCGGATTCGAGTTTCAAGGCCCTCGTGTGATTGGAATTGCAGCATCGGAAATAGAAGGACCTCTGAAAAAGCTCACTATTCTTGCTAGCAAAACGTTAGGAAGCAATTCCGAGACACGACGACCTTTACACTCAAATCAGAACAGTATCAGTTCACCTGCTAGCCGGGAAATCCTTTACCAATAAGTAATAAAGATCCTTTTTTCGGCGTTCATTTTTGGTGCCAGCAGAGAGGGTGTTTTCATCTTTTATGCCCGGTCAAAAAATTTAAAGGGATCAGGAGTAATAAAACAACATTAAGTTAAGTATTAAAGTTTACAAAATTTTTGGTTTGAAATTATATGGATTAGAACCTCTATTATTATTATTTTTCGATCTTCTCAATTTTCATCGGTTATCTTTGAGCAAGTGAAGACGGGCTGATGCTACAGAACCTCACTCACATCTTTTGGGGTACGATATTGAAATCAGTTTACATTGACATTGAAAAGTAATAAATACGTAAAGCTTTTACAATAACTTTTACTTAAACACACGTGAGAATCAATTTAAGTAAATAACTAATAAATAATAGAACATTAATGGTGGTTTATTTATAGTATCTGATCATGTCAGTCAGTCAAGAACAATGGATATATTAAATCAAGTAAGGTTTATCTTTACCAAGTAATCTGTTGCAATTTAGAAGTATTTTACGTTAAAGGCCATCCGTTATTATTACTTACGGTCCCGAGACTCGACCTTTTAGCATTATGTTATGACAGGACTTTAGGGACATCGCATGAATTTATACATATATCGAACGATACTACATTGCAGAACGAAAACATTTCGAACACGTGCCTAGTAGAGTTTCGAAGCCGTCACGTTTCTATGTTGACTGGAAGTTGACGACAAAAACGAGCGTGATGCGAATAGCAACCAACAGTATTTAATATAGGTAAAATGACAGATCTATTAACATCTTACTTGAACTACAATGTATGTGACTATTAGGGTTGCCACCCGTACTTTATTATAAAGTATTGTACTCTATTTCGACTGTGCGTACGTTATACTTTACATGACACATAAAGTACGCAAAAATACTTTATTTAAGGCCTTAAGTAAACATCGTAATTTTGTAAGCGATTATTCGAAATTCAGAGTATTTTTACATCAATAACATTGCACAATACAATATTTTTGAGAATGTTTCTAAGTACGGAGCAACCCGATTTCCCAAATCTGTTCAAAGTAGTGTCACTTTTGCTGTCCGTTCCGGCCTCTTCAGCATTTACCGAAAGAGTATTCTCTGTTATGAACGCAAAGTGGCGGGACGACAGGAATAAAGGTTCATTAAAACTAATTAAAAATGAACTTTTAGTTTACTTAAATCTTTGTTTGCCATGTTTAGAGGCTATTAATGTATTTAAGAGCGACAGCAATTTGTTACTGGCTGCTAGGTGTAACAAAAAATATGTTTTTAAAAACAAAAAATAAAATACTTTATTTTTATGCTGA
>NW_020442435.1:26054-37004 GCF_000699045.2 Agrilus planipennis
AATTTTTCTTTCATAATTTTGTCCTCAGGATTAAAATCTGCATCGTTAAGGTATATACCAGTGATTGTAATGGACTATTAGCACTTATTATTATTATTTTCCGGTCTTCTCAGTTTTCACTGGTTAAATTTGAACAAGTAAAGACAAGCTAATGCCAAAGAACCTCACATGTTTTAGGACACGATATGGAAACTAATTTACTGTTATTAAATTTTTATAGAACTAACAGTACTTCTTGCCCTGAAATATAATAGGGGATTACTAATAACTCTGCTTCTAATTTAATCTATTATGTTAATCTGTATATAATTCCGCATGTATCAACGATTACCGATTTTTGTGGACTGATGCACTGTTACATACTTATTCACAACAAATTAATTATATGATTACTAGGAAATAAAAATTTTTGAGCACTCTACCTGAATGACGTAATTAAAAAAAAAGGGATAATTTTACCCTGTGTATTTACCCCCCATCCCTATTAGACTGCCGGCTTGCTCATTAGAAACGAGCATTCTCATTAATTTCAATCTGTTACCGTAAAATTTGTCTAGATTCCGGTTGACATAACGTTAAAATCTCGTGCCCAGCAATGCGACTGTAAAAATAATTGTAGTAATTTTCTTCAGTTTTTGAAAAGAAAACGTGAAGTAATACTTACAAGAGTTACTTGGAATTGATAAAATCTTTAGAAATGAATTCAACAAACCTTTAAATATTAAGCATGCTTTTGCTTTTATTTTGAGTATTCCGAGGAAATCTCAATTTTTGTATTTATTGCGAAAGCGCTTACATCGTAAATTCAATTCCTTAATAAATACCAAGTACGTTAAATATGCTATTAAAATTTCTAATTTGTTATTTATCTCAAAAGAAGTTAACTAAAGGTTGTACAAGGATGAAAGTAATTCTACTTTTAATTCTATTTTATGGAATAGATACCCTTTAGAAAAGGATTTTCAACGGGAATAAATAACTAGATGGATACTGTAGCGAGCACGAGCGTGTTTGTGTGCGATTGGGGATACGTGTGTGTGAGCGGCTTATCGATTCACCGACTAGCCGCGGGCGCCTTTTCTCATGTGCGCCGTATTTGTAAATGTGTGTGTCGTACCTGCCTTCTGGGAAAGCAGTTAAACAGTTCAAAGAAAAAGAAACTCTTTCGGACGTTTCGAGAAGGTTCCCGAAAGGAAACAAAAAAGTATTTAAAGGAAGAGACGATCGCCGAAAAGAGTAGAAATAAATTGACCGTTGCAGAAGTGAATCGAGAAATAAATTGACAGTGATAGAAGTGAAGTGTAATAATCTTAGGTGACTTTTTAATGGAGTGCACCGTTAATATCAACAAAATAATACCAAATATAACTTCTTTTGACTTCAAAATTTACACCACTTAGTAAACACTGTTCAAAATAAATAAACGCTATAACTGTGTTAGTATTTTGGAAATGAAATTATTAGGAGAATTACTAATGGGGAGCTGAAAGTCCTGGACGTTTTTAAATTGAAGTAGGAAACCAATCAGAGAACAAAATTTGGAAAATATCAACATACGAAACAGTAGGAAATAGATTTAACCCGTACACTATAATAAAGTTATTATTATTAACAAAATTTTGCCGGCTATAACTGTGCATTGACGGTAACACATAAATAAACATAAACGGTTGATAATAATACGTTCACAATGTTACAGAGGGGTCCAGCAGGTGTAAGTATCTGACGAACAAGTAAATTTGTAACGAAGCAATTCTATTTAAATTGTGTTTTGAAAACGGCCAAATTCAGCCAACAAACAAAAGTAACAAATTTTTACGACCTGTTTTATTGTTCCGATATATTGATTTTCATAAAGATGAGAAATTTTGCCGGCTATAACTGTGCATTGACGGTAACACATAAATAAACATAAACGGTTGATAATAATACGTTCACAATGTTACAGAGGGGTCCAGCAGGTGTAAGTATCTGACGAACAAGTAAATTTGTAACGAAGCAATTCTATTTTAATTGTGTTTTGAAAACGGCCAAATTCAGCCAACAAACAAAAGTAACAAATTTTTACGACCTGTTTTATCGTTCCGATATATTGATTTTCATAAAGATGAGAAATAAAATTCTGTTAAGTATAAAAATGCGGATGTGAAAATGTATGCGGAACTTCCGTAATTGCGGAAGCGGAAGCAGAAGTCCGTTGCAACACTAGTCTATAGTTCTAACATAAATGTTATGGATCTTAAATAAATCTGGCAATAAATAGATAGTACTTGTCGCCAAGATTCAATTTATTCCTCCTGTTTCTGTTGGGTCTTTTTAACCCCCGTTGTTACACTTTATATCCGTTTTGTTGTCACCGTAAAAGCAAATATTTGTAACAGAATTATTTAATTAACGCCACTGGAGATTTACGAGCACTTAACGTACCTATATATTTAGCGAAGGGTTTAATTTAGCAGTCGATGGCATTTTCATGACCCTAAAACCATCTTGAAATTACTGTATCACACATACTAGACAAACTTCTTCGTTCAATCATTATGAACCGTTTCAATAAAAATACGTAAATTTTTGGTCGCAAAAACTGACGATATTAAGCCATAAAAAGGATATTACAATTAACATTGTTTATTTTACATGACTTAGTTTAATCTTATTAATCTTGGATAAAAGTTCATAATACTTGTAATAAATATAGATGGGTTTTTGAGATTTAAAGATTCTATGCTATTAATTTACGGTTGTGTGAATTAAAATGTGTTTAAAATACTGCTGCGTGTATAGTCAACCCCCCATACGTCAAGAGCCCCTAGTGGGTTGCCTAGATTTCTCAAAGTAAAAAAGAATACCACGTGTAATTATACAACACGCTACTGAAGTGAAACTGAACATACCGGGATAGGGGTTAAGGAATTGGTTTAATGGTATTACTTGTACACTATGAATTTAAATTTTACACTATACATACCGGAGTTGTCTGTAACGAACGTTGCATTGAAACGCGCTCACGGCTCAAGCGATCCCCACTACGAACTCGACTACGTGGTCGATTAGAGGGAGGATATTCGTTGCATGATTTCGTTACATAGCAACTCGCATGAAACGAACTTACCCTACCGTGCGTAAAGTTTCACTTCAAAAAACATGTTTGAATTATAACTAAAAAAAAACGCTAGAAGAAATCTGACGACGCCACTAGATTCTACGGAAAAAGTTCTATAAAAATACATTTTAACTTCTTCAATAGATTTAAACTAATTTTAACTGAGGTTCGGGGATGCCTGAAAGGTGATACTTTTCAATTTCACCCTGTATCTCAAAAACAGAAAGGATTATAAAAATTCTGCTGACACTATCTTTCATTTCATAAAAAAATGTCGCGAAAACCGCAACCCTATATCTTTAAAAATAAGGGAGATACCCTGCATAAGTGCCAAATGAGATACCTTGTACATTGCACATTTTAGGCTTATATGAATAAACTAACATCAACTTGCAATCAGTCATTTGTCATTAAATCGCTGAATTATTTTGACTGTTCAATAATTCCACTTTTACAAACATTCATTTTGGGATAACGCAAAAAATATCTTTAATTGTTATTATTAAGTCAATGAAGCATTTCATAAGTCAAAAGAAGTTAATTGAAATAATAGGGCCGCTTCGTAATGCAAATTCATGTCATCCTAAACTAGAGATGCACCACTACGGTTAATGGTTCATGTCTTCGTTCTGGCGGGCAGTCCATAAAAATATACCATCTTAACCAATGTCCCAAACCACATTAAGTCTCGTATAAAAAGTCGTTTAAATAAACAACCAATGAAATTTCAATTCCCGGTTGGCGGATTTTCAACGAGATTGAATTGAAATCGTAGAAACGATTATAATGTTTATAAACACTAAAAGTCTGAAAGGTGACAAAATTTTACTAATAACAGAAATTGTAGCAGATCGGTTAACAGGTTTGTTGTTAACCTAAAATTCTTATTANAATAATTAAAATTAAAATTACAATCCACAAAGTGATATGGTCTGAGAGCTTGATGAACGAGTTTAGATACATCGCCTTTTAACAAGTTTATTCGACCGTTTTATTAACGTTTTGCAGTAGAAATAAACTTCACACTGTCTATTTTCAATATTGGTGCCAAGCTTAATCTCTACCATGCAAATGTTACATTAGCGGGCGCCAAAACAAAGCAATATACGTTACAGTGCCATTTTAAATTCAATCTGATCGGGTTACATGCTGTAAGCCTCTGAAAGAATAGCACTTTTGTTTTTAACCAACAGATGGTGGCAGATGTTCTATGTGAAGAAAAATTGACTATCCGATTTAGGAGCTGATACGAAATGGGCTACTTTCCCTTACTTTATGTTTTTGTTTTGTTCTTAATATTGCGAATTTTGCAATCCCACCCAACATTAACATCTTTTAACATATGAAAGATCATTTCTTAGTCTCTCCCCCAATTCAGAGCTAAATGAACTCCCAAATTATCCTTAACAAATCAATTAATTAATTAATTACGTAAACAATATTGGCAATGTACATATAACTAGACTTCTATTGTCTACAACATTTATTTATAATCGCGCGATTTAATGGTTGGTTTTATCCCACTGGAATATTAGAATCGGGTTTGAAATCGGAAAACTACCCTCACATTATGCTTTGTAATGGTTCTGGTACGGACAGGATGATTTTATGAAACGATAAAATATAAACGACGACAGATATTTGTGTATTTTATGTGTCCAGTGGGTAGTACGACATCGGTTTTATTAGTATGCCATGAGAGTCCCATAAGTTTGTCCGTTTTATGCTGAATATTAAGGATTCCGTGGAGCGACGTAAAAATAAAAACTCTTTATTGTAATTCTCGTTCTCATAAAATGCAGCACATAAAACGATCACCATAAATTCTGGGGTGCGCAGCGAAATCCTTAAACAAACATATTAAATATACGACCATGTAAGGAAAGTGCGGTCAAATCTATTGAAGTTAACATAAAGAGAACGGTCGCAATGGTAAAAAACGTCCACGAATTTGGATATTGACGTATTTGTCATGAGAACGTGACAGTTTTGTTAGAAAATCTGATATATTGAAATGATACTCAAAAGATAACCTCTAATGACCAAAAGTCTAGGTCGGTTATTATTCTTAAATCAAAGTTTGTTTCACATCATACAATAGTTTAGTATTTAATGTTATCCTCTTTTGTTTTTATAATCAAACAGTAGGAAAATTTGATTTAAGTTAGGTTAGGTTAAGGTTATATTAGGTCTACCCTTCCCCTCTTCCTTTTAGCTCCTGTTTCTGCTTCTAATATGTCTCTAATTGGCCTTTCATTTTTGAGAAGATGTGCTACTAACCTAGCTGACTTATTTCTTTCTGACTTCAATCTAATCTATTCTATTCTACCCCTCTTAATTCTTAGTTCTTCTATGTCTCATAAAAAAAAAAACTTTTGAGTGTTTCATTCCCACCAGCCAGTAGTGCTGGTGGACGGGCAGTCCCTCCGGACTNGATCCAAGGAAACCACAGAAAAACTTGGACCAAGGCAGACGGACCCGGAATCGAACCGGCGTCCTCCCGAATGCTAAGCAATGGTCTAAACTTCTAGTCCATGCCGCTCGGTCTATGTCTCATAAGTACCCTGAGAAGGTGTTCTATACTTCATTTACTTTCTCTATCGATGTGCCCCTTCCAATGTCTTGGATGCGCGCTGGAAAAAGCGTACGTAGGGAGATAAATGCTCATTATACTCTCGGCTTTTGTTTATTAAACATACTTTTTCATGCAGTATCTGTCAAAAGTTTTGTTCAATCATGAATAGTAGTGTGAGTCGAAAATAAGCGTTAATCGTCTAATGGGCCTTTAATATGTCTTCAAATTTAAATAAACATCTCGTTGATATTTTTAGTAGTAAATGGTACCAATAACAGCACATTTGAGCAATGCAATTGTGGCGGATAAAATGGTCAATTTTTCCGTGCAGTACTGTACGGATTATACGCTCCTCACCGGTTAAGAGTTTGGCCGAGAGTTGTCTCCTTCCTTTTCTGGCCTAGTGCTGTTCTTTTCTACTTTGCGCCGGTCAAACTGAAGGTCACATCGCTACAGAAATTAAACGAAGTATACCAGTCTATCTCGCCTATTTCTTATTGATTTTCATAGCGCCCTCTGTTCTTCTACTCTTTCTAGTATCTCCTTATTTCTAATTTTCTCTATTCACGGTATCCTCATCATATTCCTGTAACACTGCATTTAGAACGCATCAAACCTTTTCTTTTCCGTCACGCCCACAGTTCACGTTTCAAACCCCTACAGAGAGTTGTTTTTGCTAAAGGCAACTCGAACCTACCCTATCCTTTGTTTCATATCTCTACTGCTCCTGTCATCCTGAATTATCCAACTTTCTAGATACCGAAAATCAGCGACTTTTCATCTCCATCTTTTTATTTACTCTTGCTATACTTTTACTTTCCTTGCATACTAACATTTCTGTTTTGTTTTTATTTATTTTCAATAAACAAAAGTGTTCAAAATTAGGCGACTTTGCTCTACTGTAATAAGTAGGTAAGTGCCAATCTAAGTATGATAAATCAAATACCTGTTCAGATACTTTCAATAATTATTATTATTGACAAAGAAATTGTGATTTTCCAAGTGACTTACATAATGCTAAGGCATGCCAGCACATAAGCGTTGTCATTCTTACAATATATCGCAATAATTTTCTATTTTGTTTCTGAAAGAGCATTCATTATTCAGATTGTGTCGCGCTAGTTTATACCACAATTATTAGAAATATCGTAATAGCACCTGCTGTTCAATCAGAAAAAGTTTTTATCTATAAATCTCTACAATGCGTATACCTACATTGAGTGAATTACAGCATCAGGTTGTTTCATAATGAATATTTTCTAGTCAGAAAAACATACCGACATTATTAGTTGGCACGCGAGGCACAATTTATTGAGATTGATTTCTAAATTCTAACACACTTATGTAACACTTAACAGAACAGAAGCATACCGAACCATTTTTCTTTATAACATTGATACATAAATTGTTATTACGCCAAAGTATACTATAAACACATTTTTAATAAAATATTACGTAAAAGGTAAAATAGTTTCTTTAAATAAACAATACAATTTGTAAACTTTCACAAAATTTTATTTTGAAATGACTATTGTTTCATTGCACTGTAATTTATTCAAGTTTTGTCGAGTTTAGAGTGACATCTAGACAGGAACTGAAGAGTGAAACCCATTACTTATATAACTACCTGCAACCCGTTCAAGTGATACCGAGCGGCATGGCCTACAGGTCTAGACCATTGCTTAGCATTCGGGAGGACGCCGGTTCGATTCCGGGTCCGTCTGCCTTGGTCCATGTTTTTCTGTGGTTTTCTTGGATCACTTAGGCAAATGCTAAGGCAGTAACATTCCACAGATAATCTTTCACTCTCTTCTGTCTTCATTTCGTCCGTCTCATCTTTCTCTCCCGAACCACCACCCACCCATTCCCATGATTCCAGAAAGGAGGCTGAAGAGGGCCTTCCGCCCTACCTTCCGGCATAGTCCGGAGGGACTGCCCGCCCACTAGCATTACTGACTGGTGGGAATGAAACACCCAAAAGTAAAGTTAGTTCAAGGGATGGTACCATTGCCGATACTGCATTGCACTTAAAACCATTCCAACTATAACCTAAAGTAAGTCCTTTGTGCGTAGCACTCATAGACATACAGAATAGACTGAGGATTACTCTCATGAAATTGACCACTCTCTAGAAAGAGAGAAAACGATCATGCATCAAAGTTAATTCAACACATAATTTATCAAACATATTGGAAAGATGGGTAATTAATATATTTCTGGATGAAAAACTTTTTCCGTGGAATAAACGTAGATGAGACAACTTTGTATATCGTACTATAGATTTCACAAAACAAAATCGAAATCCTTTTGCGTCTTTATTCAAATTTGCCCTATAAATTTCACATAAAATCACTATTTAATAATTCATATCTATGCTGTTTCGAAAAGTTGATGGGGATATAAAAAAGCATAAAAGCCTTTTCTTGCTTTAATACCTTCATTATTTAGTATCAATAACAAACTTTCTTATTTCAGAAAAGAAATTGAAACAAAGGCTAAAATGTTCATCGTCATCATCACAAGGTCGTTAGTCCTAAGACCGGTTGGACACGCACTTCCACTGTTCCCTATCTTGAGCTAATCTTTTTGCATTTTCCTAAAACTAGAACAACCTATATCCTTAACTATTTGCGAACAGTAATCTAATCTAGGTCTACCTCTACCCCTCCTAACTCCTGTTGTTGCCTCTAATATGTTTCTGACTAGACCTTCATGCCTGAGAAGGTGTCCTACCAACCTATCTCGCCTATTTTTTATTGACTTCCATAGAGTCGTCTGTTCTCCTATTCTTTCTAATACCTCTTCATTTCTAACCTTCTCTATCCTCATCATTCGCCGGTAATAATATTGATAAAAATTTTAAATTACAGGTAGGCTCATGTTAAACCACACTTATTAAAAAGCAGCATTATACATGCAAACAGGAGGCAAAAAGACCTTTAATTCTATCTATAATGCGCATGCTTATGAGATGTTTAAAACAGCTTATAGCAAGTATTTTGGACTCTTTTAAATGTCATTAAAATCAGGATTTTTTATTAGAGTATATCCCAAAATCTCGACAAGCCATAAGCCCGCCAGTTAAAATCCCAACAAAGTAAAACCTTGGTAATTCAAATTACCAACATGTAAATATCCAAAGATTATTGTCATTATTGGTTAAAATGTGATTAATTGTAAGAAAAATTAAGAAATTAAATTGATAGTATTACTTTCATAGTCAGTATTTCAATAGATGTTTTCGTCAAGATACTATAATCAACTTTGACCGTTCTGTAGGTACACCAAGAAATTTACCTAAAAAAAAAAGGAGATCGAGAAGCAGCTATTAATTTTTTTGTATATCTTATAGTTACCGAGTTTTCCTATGCAAAAGTTAAAACTTGCCCACCCTGTATATACATTTAACAGAGAGTATGTTCGTTTGCATTTTCAACTATGATTTGATCAATTTTGAACACAGCTTGTTTTATTAGCTATGACAGACGCACAGACAAACACACGATTGATATTATAAGAATTTTCCAATGTGAAATCGCAAAAACAGTCAATTGTTTTACCATATGTTGAGAATATTATATTTAGAGCATTGCAGGTACGGCATAACAAAAACAATTATTAAAAATTTTCCAGAGAGAAGTATTTTACTCAATCGAAATATACAATTAAATTGGATACATATATTCTTTTTATTTATTTGTTCGTTTGCTTTAATGAATTTTCATGAAAACATGTTATAATGCTAATGATTTTATTGTTGGTATATTGTGTTTCCCTGGAAAATTTTAATACGAACAAACAATTTGTTCAAAGAGCTAAATCGATAATGTTTATCGGAAAACTCCGCGTTGAGTTGAAATTAAACAAACTTGAAAGTGTATTTCAAAAACGAAACAATAATCAAATATATATACGATGTTTAGAAATCCAGAGGGGATCAAACAATTGTAACGTACACCTACCCTACCTATAGGAACATAACTAAGGGGAATTCTCCTAATACAAAAGTTTTATAACAAACAGAAATAGATGCGTGTAGGGAATTCAAACTTCACTGATTATTTTCAGTTTCCTATGCATTATATATAACAATTCAGTGCGTCGGAGAAGGAAGAAAATTAGTTACTTACTTATATAAAGAAGGTTATTTTAGTTACAGGCTTGTGTTTTACTGGACACTACGTATTTTAATTCCATTTTGTTTAAGTAAAATGGAAGTATTTAAATATGAAGGGTCATTCTTTAAATGTAAATGATCAGTATCGTTTGATGTTAAAAATACAGTGGATATAGTAGAATGAAGATATGGGTTATAGGGCCGTGGTCTAAGTGAACTATTCTGTCCAGACGTTTCGTCAACTACTGCGAATGACATCCTCAGTGGTAGTGCTGTGGATCGATCCAGTCGCTGTCAGAATAGTTCACTTAGACCACGGCTCTATAGTCCGAATCTTTATTCTACTATGGATTCAGGCCGTGAAAGCCTTTGTTCTTATACAGCGGATGTAGATTAGAGATATGAAGGTATATGAATGATTAGGATAGCAAAGGACGTTGTGGAAGTTAATAAGAAACAGGCGAGATAGATCTCAAACATAAAGAGATCCTTAGTGACATATTAGCAGCAGAAACTGGAGTAAAGAGTAGAGGTAGACCGAAATTTGATTACTGTTTGAAAACAGAGTTGTAAGTTGCTCAAGTTTTCATGGAATGCGAAGACTAATGATGAGCAAAGCAAGATTAAGGCAGTGCCAGTTTTGGTATTTGTCTTGCTTTTTCAGTATTGGTTTTGATCTCGCTCAAATACTACTGGTTGATGTTGGTGTTGGTATTTCATGTTGAGTATTTGTATCACTCATTTAAACCGATAGTTTAGTTTTTTTTTAATAATTTTTCCAAACAAAATTTTTTTATTTACCAACATAACAATTAAATGTTTAAATTTTCGGTCATACAAGCGAGCTTGTCATGACTTTTATTGAAAATAGTGCCGATAGTTGTGAGAGTTATAAAAACTCGAAAACTTACCTCTCCTCCGACCCATAAATTTACCTTTTAGTGAACAAAATGGTTCAAGGTAACGGTAAAAAGTATCGGAAAAGATTAGTTTGTCTTTATATTTCTACCACGTGTTAATCAGATGTAGGAACAAAGAACGCTTACTCCAAGAATATTCTTGTAGATTCGTCAAGAGAAGTAAAATTTCTTTTATATATATATAGTGTTCTATGCTCGCGAACGGTTAATTTAAAAATTCGAAAAAGGTTGTTAA